>NC_134875.1:311250-612500 GCF_049852395.1 Peromyscus maniculatus bairdii | reverse complement strand
ATGTGTGTGTTTGCCTAAATGTATGTCTGTGCATCATGTACCTGTTGTGCCCAATGAAGCCCAGAAATTCATAATGGATCCCCTGGTACTTTACAGTTGAGAGCCACCATGACTGGGAATTGAGCACAGATCCTCTGGAAGAGCAATCAGTGCTCTGAATGGCTGAGACATCTCGCCAGCCCCATAGACATTTTTAAAGCAGTTATTATAATTACTGTGAATATCTTCAAAGGTTTAATGGAAAAATATAACCACAACGCGAAGAGTAATGAAAGATTTAAAAGAGAGTTATTAGATATGCAACATATTCTGGGTGGGAGTAACTAGATTTGAGCATACAGAAGAAAAATTATTGTTAGCAGCAGTTAAATTCTGTCTGTTTACTTTGCCGTTAACTCTCCACTTCTGCTGAGATGCTAGCTACAAGTCCAGAGCCTGTCCTCAGAGCTCAAACAAATATCCCCATACTACCCTTTCAGGCCTAGTAGCCATCTTTCCTGGCATTCTTCCAGAATCCCTGTGCTTTACAAGTTTAAATATGGTGCTCTACAAGTTCAAAATCTACCTCATAATGCTGGAACTCTGTCATGTGACACAAAGGAACCGTCATCTAGTAACAGTCACCTGCAGGGACTGCTGGTCCTTTGCCCAGGGTGCTGGTCCCCGCTGGTCGGGAAGAAGAGGGAACAGACACCACAGCCATCTCTGTTGTGCAGTCATTCTTGTGGTAACAGTCTTTCGGAGACTCCAACTTGAACATGGGATCATCTGTGTCCAAGGCTGCCCTTGGGGCGACCACCGATGAGCCCATGGAACCAGAGCCAAAGCATCTGGCCAGTGAGTAGGAGGCTGCCACCTCTACCAGAGACCCTTTCCCTCTTTTCCCCAGCCCCTCAACACCGTATGTGGGAAAGCCCCAGATCACTGCTCGTACCTTCCACTAAGTAGAGAAGATCCACTTGAGGGTTTGTTTCTGTTTTGTTTTGGGCTTGGGTTTTGGTATTTTGAGGCAGAATCTTGTTTGTAGCCCCGTCTATCCTCCAACTTGTTCCAATTCTCCTTCCTCGGCCTCTCTAGTATTAGGATCACGGACATGTGCCAGAAGGCCCAGTACCAATGACCGTTTTAATACCAAATTCTAGAGTACTAAAAAGTATTTAAATAACTTAGACTAGTGACATAAGATGATAGAATTAGAATGTCAACTTCTGACTGAGGATGTATCTCAGTTGGTAGAATGTTTTTCTAGTGTGATGAAACCCCAGGTTTGATTCTCAGCATCATATCCCTAGCATATAACTGGCATAAATCTGGCATGGTGGAGTACAGTTGTAATTCCAGAGCTCAGAGGTAGAGGCAGAAGGATCAGGAGTGAATTATTAGGTACATAGTGAATTTGAAACTAGTCTATCATATACATGAGATGCTGTCTCAATAACAAAACAAAACACAAAAACCTCTAGCTTCTTAGAAGGATCTCATTTCCTATTTTTGCTTGTGATGACATTAACAAAAATATACATGTATTTATATATTACTATGGGCAGGCCAGATAATGAATTCTAGGGAAATATATATTAACCCACTCCAAATAAGAGACAGATAGATATAGAGACAGAAACAGAGACAGACAGACAGACAGACAGACAGACAGACACACACACACACACACACACACACACACACACACACACACACACACGCACACAGAGACAGAGAAACAGAGAAAATGAATATGAGTGTATCAAATAGTAAAATAAAAAGGTTAGCAATATGAAGTGAATTGAAAATTATTTCTCAACCTGTATTTTAATGCTTTCACCATCTCTGATTAGGTCTACTACAGTATATAAACCAAACAAATATGAGTGTTGAACATCTGGCTAATGTCCTTTCTGCAAAAGCTAGGAGCAACAGCTGGGTGGTGGTCTTCAAAGCCCTGGTCACCATACATCACCTTATGGTTAATGGAAATGAGGTTAGTGTCGTTCATGTGCAGTGTTTCTTTCCTTCTATTACAAAGAACCATAAACAGACAATTGCAAAATGTTTTTGTAAAAGGTCTCACTACCTTTTACTTCTATTAGTGGAAGGTAAAATAAGTTAATCACATTTTTTCTTTCAATTATGATTGTACCTTTGAAATCAGTATTATTGGAAATATACCACTTATCCACTGCAAAAATAACCACTGGTAATAAGGTACATAATAGAGTGGACATTGAATATTTAGATTACTCTTCAGATTATTCAGTTTTCTTTCTTTATGTGTAAGTGTTTGCCCTGAATGTATGTCTCTGTACTGTAGCATGAATCTTAAAGAGTCTTATTAAGAAAATCAAACCCAGAGCCAGGAACTGGGTTAAAGCTGGAAGATCAGAGAAGCAGAACAAGCCACAGCTACCTCACCTCACTAGTTCCTCAGCTGATCTTGTTTCCTCAGACTGGAAGCCTCTGTGTCCTCATCCAAATGGATCTCAGCTGAACTGCTGCTAGAAGCCTAAAAGCTTAACCAGGCTCTAGTTCCTGGTCCTCACACCTTATATACCTTTCTGCTATCACTTCATGGGATTAAAGGCTCTTGTTACCATGCCTGGCTGTTTCCAGTGTGGCCTTGAACTCACAGAGATCCAAATGGATCTCTGCTTCACAAGTGATAGGATTAAAGGCGTGTGTGCCACCATTTTTTTTGACCTCTATATCTAGTGGCTGTTCTGTTCTGACCCCAGATAAATTTATTAGGGTGCATGATATATTGGGGAATATCACCACACTGTACCACATGCATATAGTGCCCACAGATGCCAGAAGAGGGTGTTGGATTCCCTGAAACTGGAGTCACAGATGGTTGTAAACCACCATGTAGGTGCTGGGAATTGAACCTGAGTCCTCTGCAGGAGCAGCCAGTGTGCTTAGCTGCTTAGCCATCTCTCCAGCCCTCTTCAGATTATTTAGACTGGCCCCCCCTTCCCACAAATGTATTACTGCATAACTACTTTACTTTTTGAGAAAGACTGGACACCTGATGGTATTATATACTCACATGCCTATTTCTTTCCATATACATATTTTAACTCCACAGAACAACTGAAATAGTCCATAACATTAAATTATTTTTTCTACTTCAAATTCATAAACCTTTAATTTCAGTAAGTCTTGGATTAAAATTAATATTTAGAAATTGGTTGTAATTTGATATTTAGTATAAAGTAAGGTAACTACAAGGATAGTATCTCTAAAGTAAAACATACATATGTATCATAATCGATATCTCAGAACAAGAACCATACTTACAAAAGAGATTAGTAGCACTAAAAATGTGAAGAAAACATGGAGGGACCAACTTTAAATAAAGTCTACCAACCCAAGTGAATACTTATAAATAGAATGACATCCTTATCTTGCCACATATATAAAATTTCCTCAAAGATGAAATATTCAGCATTAAATTTAAAGCTAATTAAAATGTAGGTGGCTGTTTTTATAGTATTTTGATAGGACAGACATCATAAAGCTAATCATAAGAACATACAATTATAGAAAAAGGCAATATAATGAGCACATTACAACATATTTAGTATTAAATCAAATGTGATGTTTACTAAGAATGCTGGATTTCAAAAATAATTCTAATATAGAAAACAATTTTAATTTTTTTACATTTATTATATGTTGTGTGTGTGCATGGTCAGGCTTGGCAATAAGTGCCTTTACCCACAGAGCCATCTTGCTTGCCTAAAAACAAATTTTAGAATGATATTTAATGAACAATACCATTTAGACAAATGTTTTATATATATATTTACATATTATATATATTATAGTATGTATCATACAAACAGTGCACAGATGGATGTGAGAAGACAGCTTTTGGGAATTGGTTCTCTTTTCACCATGTGGATTCAAAGAATCAAATTCAGGTCATCAGGATTGATGCCAAATTCCTTTACCCACTGAGCTGTCTTACAGGCCCTATTTAGGTAAATTTTTAAAATATGCATAATGTTTGTCCATGGAAGACATGCATATGAAATTCTAAGAAAATAGATTGCAAAGACTGTTTAAAATTATGATACTATATTTGTATCTAGGAGGAAAAAGAAATAGATTTTGAGGATGGGTCAAAGGGCAATTTAACTGTAATGTTCCATTCTTCTTCTGTGGGGAGGGTTGAGACAGAGTCTTCATTATGAAGCCCTTGGCTGGCCTGGAACTCACTATGTAAACAGGCTGGCCTTTAACTCATAGAGATCCACCTGCACCTTTAAATTAGGACCTCTTGAATGCTAGAATTAAAGGTGTGCATCACCACATTCAGTTGTTTCATTTCTCTTATAAAATTAACCTTGAGGTGGATACAAAAAAAAAAACAAACAAAAAACAGCTGGTATTTCTAGGTAGTGAGGTACACAGATATATCATTATTTTTGTATTGTTCTGCAATTTAGAATGAATCAAAAAAACCAAAAGAGAGAGGTGGTTAGACAGAAAGTCTTGAGGGTAAAACATTTAATTAAAATCATTAATGAACTTCATCTGGATACAAAAACTAAATTTGGTACATTATGTTTGACAGCGTTTTATTCAACATCTTGCCTCTCGAAGTTCTTTGTTTACTTTACACAACTTCCTGGATAAAAGTGTCATAGAAGGTGAGATGAGTCTTTGTTTGTTTGTTTGGTTGGTTGGTTGGTTGGTTTTGTTTTTGTTTTTTAGAGACAAGGTTTCTCTGTGTAACAGCCCTGGCTGTTCTGAAACTCACTCTGTAGGCCAGGCTGGCCTTGAACTCACAGAGATCTGTCTGCCTCTGCCTCCTGGGTTCTGGGATTAAAGGTGAGCACCACCATGCCCAGCAAGAAGAGTCTTTGATGGAAATATTTCTACTCGACAGAGAAGGAAAAGATCTGAAAACTATTCCTTGTTAAGAAAATGCTTCTAAATTATTAAGGATGTGATGTGGTGAGAATTTTTTGGAGGTAAATAATCCCTTAATTCATTAACACAAATTTGAGTACTTACTAGCTTATTAATGGACTTTGCTCAATGAAGCCTTATATCCAGTCTACCAAAATTGTCCCACATCCTTTTCTTTATGCTACTTCCCTGTTTCAGTTTTCTTTAGTCCACTTCTCACTAGCTGTGTCATTTAATTTTGTTTTGGTTTGTTTTGGGATCATTACCTTTTGTCAATTTACATCAGAAGTGCATAAGAGCTGAACTTTTTGAACTTCCAGCACCTAGAACAAGACCTGACTTGTAGTAGGTACTCAACGACTAACTGTTCAGTGAATTAATAAATCGGATGAATAAATAAATCAAGGTACATTTGAAGGCTGAGAAGCTAGAAGTTGACATTCTACTAAGGTCTTTTCCTGGTTTCTCTGTGAAGTATGGGGTAGGATTATTTGCTGAGGGCATGAAAGTTGAGGAGAGGTGGTAGGAGCAGACTGGGACAGTAAAGAAATGATAAGAATTTACAATAGATTTATTGAACACATGAAAGAAGCTCATACAATTCAATCATTTCTTCTGTTCAATAATGTCACCATCAACACATATAAATGGTGATATCAAGGATTTAAAAAAGTAAAAAAATAATCTAACAGAATGTTTGAGAATTGTCAGATTAATGAAATAATGTCTAGCTTTTATACTTCAAGGCTATTGAAGTATACAGGTGAAGTGGACTGAAGTTGTCACATTTGTTAACATATTGAAAATAATATCATTGATCTGGAAATAACATACCTCATTTTTAGGCTATACTATGTCAACATTCATCAGACGATATAGCAGGTACCTGAATGAAAAGTCGCTCGCATACAGAATGATCTCATCTGACATCACAAAAATCAAGAGAGGGTCAGTAAACATCATTAATTTGTAAGTAAACACTGAACACGTGTAGTTGACTTTGAAATTTTCACAAAACAACACATCTCTATTTTAAAATACATATGTCATAGTGCTTCTCAAACTCTTAATTGCTGATATTTATGATATTCCTTTATCTTTTGTAGGACACATGGTGTGATGAGAAGTATGAATACCAATGAGCTTCTAAACACACTTCCAGTCATTCAAACCCAATTTGATGCTCTTCTTAATTTTAATGTAAGAGTTTTAAGAAAATTAATAAGTGGAATAGTTAACTGTATCCAGGAGGAAGAATCATCTTAAACTGTTGTGGTAATTAAATAATTCTTTCTTTTTTAGGCAAATCCTGACCAACTAACTAATGGGATCATACAATCTGCTTTTATACTACTCTTTAAAGATTCTCTTCGTCTTTTTTCAGCTTATAATGAAGGGATCCTTAATCTTTTAGGCAAGTTAAAACTTCTTTTTTTTAAGTTAAATTATTTTTAAAAGAAATTTTGGTCAAGTATAATTTATTTGTAAAAATTTTTTTCTTTTATTTCTATATTTAGATTTATATTTTTGTAGATCCAAAATAGGAGATTGTTGAAGGCTATGTATTTTAAAATAATAAAATACCAGTACATTATACATTAAAATAAATTAATGCAGTTCTCACTTTTCTCTCGTGTTATCTATTATTTCTATTTTTAGACAATTATTTTAACATGAGGAAGAACCAATGCAAGGAAAGCTTGGATATTTACATCAAATTTCTTGGAAGAACAGCCAAACTGACAGAATTCCTAAAGGTTGCAGAGGTTAGAAATTCATTTATATCCAAGGATTTTCTGTTGCTTTCTGTATTAGTTTAGTATTACCTTTATTCTACTATCAGAAGTAATTTCAAAACTTCATCAAAATATATATGATATAAATCTTTCCAGGCACGGGGCAATAGACAAAACAGGTCTGTGGTGAGTGAGAGAAAGAAATAATAGCAAAGGTAAGCCTGTGTTTTCCCTCATGCTCAGAGTAATCCAAGCCAAACAAGGTGAATCAATCCTAGATAACTGGCAGGAAAACGTCTAAAAATCAAAGACAATAAACATAAATTATCAATAAGGAGAACAACAGTATGAATAGTGGCTGACTTCTACTTGAAATAACACATTTGCATGTTAGCTAATATGCAATTTAGCTCTTCCCCAACTATCAAAGACTCAATACAGGCAGGCCTTTTCTTTTAGAATCTATCCTTAGGTTAAGTATAATTTTGTGCTCAAATGTATATGACATATGTTTACCTGGTCATTTTTTTAATCCAGAAAGATATATTCTTGAGGTACTTTCTCTTTTATGTATACACAATAGCATATCTGTTAATTTTTTATTAATACTCCCTACAGTTATATGTATGCTTTCCCCTCTTTTTGTGAATTCAGGAATTTGGAATTGAGCGGAAAGACATTCCATATCTTTCTCAGGTCAGTAGCATATTGTATTTAAAGTGATTTTTTGTATTTGCATGTCCATTGTATTAGTCATCATCAGAGACTCTTTTGTCATAAAATGATCTGTGTATATTTTGATATTTCTAGAAGTTACATGTACACACACATAGTGTCTCCTGGTATAATAGTTAGACCATGCTTTTTGAGTGGACAGAGATGGTTATTTTTTACAACTGCAAAGGGGTAGAATGTTAGTGACTGTCCCATAACAGTAAGAATCAAATGAGCTCAGGCTTTTTCCCTCCCCAGAAACTGGGGCTAAGAAGTTTTGATGGAGATGGGGATAATCACCCTTATATCCTTTGTGTCTTTAAGAATCAGTTTAGCACCAATTTATAATGTTCTTTTGGAAGGCATTATTTTTGCAATACTGTTTTACTTTCATGTGGTGGGCTGTTTCAGGATTGAACTCAAGGCCTCTCACATGTTAGTCAAGTTTTGTACCACTAAGCTATATCAATAACCTATAGCATGAATCTTAAAAGTTCTTATTAATAAAAACAAATCTGAAGCCAGGTATTGGGGTGAATGCTGGAAGATCAGAGAAGCAGAACAAGCCACAGCTACCTCAATAACCCTTCTATCTGCCTGCTTGTCCATCCCATTCTTAAAGTGTTCTTTTAAAATTAACATACAAAGTAATGGATTTCATTATGGTCTTTTCATATACATTTTGTTTTTGTTGAAATTTCCTTCACTTTACTCCCCCATCATCCTGCCTCACTCCTGCTGGTCTCCTTCCTCCCTCCAGTAGCTACTCTTCTGCTTTTATGTTGCACATATCCTATTGCTCTTTTCTTTTTTTCCCTTCCTCCAGGAAGACTTCTTTCTCCTCTGATGGTCTTCTTCCTAGTATTATTACACACACACACACACACACACACACACACACACACACACACACACATGCACGCACACGTGCATCTACATATGAATCTATCACCTATCTTTACACATATATAAAACTCTAAATCTAGTCAATTTTCAATTTTTCTTTTTTGAGACAGTCTTACTAAGTTGCCCATAGTAGTCTGGAACTCACTATATAGCCTAGACTGTCTTCCAAGGGGTCAAGTCATGACCCTCCTGCATCAGCCTTCCTGAGTGAAGGCATCACAGGCCTGTGCTACTATGTCTAACTTTTCAACTAATCTTTAATGAGATTTAGCTACAGTTATACATCTAGAAGCCAGGGCAGAAGTTAATACAGATCCTGATGGGGAATGGAATTTGTGAAGTAGAGGCATCTGTATCATCTCCAGCAAAGAAAGCTGACAAGTTTCTGGGAAAATTTGGTTATGTAGAACATTCACAGACATCTCTTCAGGCATCCTTACCCTAAAGGTTCACAGTGAGAACCACTGTTGTTTGAAATAATACCAGGCTTCCTTAATGAGCAGTCAGATGATCCCATTAGCCGGGAGACAAAGATTAAATAAGAATGTTTATGTTAGTACAAAGACAAAAGAGAGACACGACCCAAGCCTCCTAGTTCCTGAGAAAAGTGAAACAAAGGCTAGAATCATGGCTTGATGTCTACAGACTTGACTTTACTGCCCTGGTTTTTATTCACATTGGCATTCCTTGTTCTGTGGAGGTCCTGAGGGCAGCAAGGAGAACCTTTCCTGAAAACTACAACCTCAACCATTGTTGCACTACACACAAACTGACCAGTATGTGCAACGTGAATTCTAAGGAGACATCTGCCAGGAAGAATACCCAAGTGGAGGGCCCCATCTCCCACTAGGCTACCCATCTCTTTCCTTCTTACCTCAGTGCCGGTCCCTAGGATACTTGTGTTAGAAAAGTGGAGTACATGTGTTGAAGATTCGCAAGAAGCAGATGAGGGTTTTATTGGCAGAAGCTCATGCAGATCCTCAGTCATTTCTATGCAAAGGAGCCCTGTTTACTGTAAGAGCTTCCTTATCAGCCCCCTGGCCCTTGGCTTCCAGCCAGTACAGAAAATCTTCTGTCAAGGCCTTCAGCTGACTGAACTACTTACTCCCCAGTCAACTGGCTGTCTCAGGTATTCTGGAAACCCTGGAATGGAATGAAATTCTGGGCTAGATGGGAGAGTGGAGCAGAAGACCGTGAGAGTGAGGTTAGCTCCACCCTGTGCTCCTTGGTCAGTGTTCTTGACAGAGGCCTCTGAAAAACAAAGTACTAGTTCAAACTGTTAACTTCTAGATTCCATGGAGAGCTGTTAAAGTCTTCCTTTGTGACTAGATTGTACTTCTAACAGGTTTTGCTCAGAGTGGATGGAAGTTAAGCTGGCCACCACTTGAGAGATCCCTTCAGATGTTACTTTTCTGAGGAGGAAAATTCTTTCAGCTACTACTTCTTGCATTTAATTTTACAAAGGATCTGCTCAGTCTGCAGTCAGACACACTTTTTTTTATCTTTTGCTAAAATAGTTCAGATATCATGCATCTGGTCCACATTGCCTGTCATAGTTCCAGGGTACAAACATGGGGATCTGATGGCTGGCTCTGCCATGGTGTTTGCCCAAGTGAATTTTACCAGTCACCAAAATGTCTCCATGGTTTGAGTGACCACATGTCTAATGAAGGAGGTCTTATAGTGTCACTCTCACTCATTACAAGTAAAGCATTTGCTGCTTTTAACTTTTTGGATTTCTAAGATCCTTCTGACAATTGTGTCTATTAAGCTTAGATGGCATTGTTCCGTTGGATTTACAGCTGGCAGTGAACTGTCCAAACCAAATCAAACCGAAAATGTTTCCAACCAACATGTTCAAATACTGAAGTTTTGAATTTATTCTTTGGGAATTGTCCTTGAGCCATATCTATACCACTGTAACCAGTTCTTTGCTAAATCTTCCAGCCAGCTCAGCAGTTTGTATCATTTATCTTTACTCCCAAATATCTTCTCTTTTAATGAGCCAATTTTATCTATACAATATAGGACATCGGTGGGGAATTTATCTTCTATGAGAGGAAGTCTTCACTTTCCATTTTTAATGGAAATGGATAATTAAAGCTACACAGGACATTGGTGGGGAATTAATTTTCTATGAGAGGAAGTCTTCACTTTCCATTTTTAATGGAAATGGCTAATTAAAGCTACATCTACATTTATTTAGCAAATATTAGTTAAGCATGGACTGTGTGCCAAATACTTAAAATTTAACATTGAACAAAACAGAGAAAAACTCTATATTTGCTGTTGTTTCTAAAATAGTATTTCTTTTAAAAAATTTAAATTATTCTTCTCTTATGCAATACATCCCAACTGCAGCTTCCCCTGCCTCCACTACTCCCAGTTTCCCACACTTCAACTCTTCCCTAGATCCAACCCCCCACCCCCATCATCTACTCCCAGAAAAGAGCAGCCCTCCCAGGGACATCAACTGAACACTACCTAACAAACCGTAACAAACTCTCACATCAAGGCTGGATGAAGCAATATAGTAGGAGGAAAAGAGTCCCAAGAGCAGGCAAAGAAGTCATACACACCAGACCCATTCCCAGTGTCAGGAGTCCTCCTCAAACACCAAGTCAATAACCATAACACATATGCAGAGGACATAGAAGACCCATGCAGGCTCTGTGATTGCTGCTTCAGTCTCTGTGAATTCCATGAGCCCTGGGTTAGTTGATTCTACTGGCCATGCTCTCTCTGTGTCCTCTACTCCTCTGGCTCCCAAAATTCCTCTTTCCCCTCTTCCATGTGGTTCCCGAGCTCCAAGGGGTGGGTGTCACTAAAGTTTCCCTGCCTTGCCCACAGTCAGGACAAATCTTTGTCACTCGCCAGTCCCACAGCCGCTCAGACCCAACCAAGTAAACACAGAGACTTATATTGCTTACAAACTCTATGGCCGTGGCAGGCTTCTTGCTAACTGTTCTTATAGCTTAAATTAATCCATTTCCATAAATCTATACCTGCCACGTGACTCATGGCTTGCCAGCATTTTCACATGCTGCTTGCCCTGGCGGGCGGCTGACAGGCAGTGACTCCTTCTGCCTTCCTGTTCTTTTATTTCTCCTCTGTTAGTCCCGCCTATACTTCATGCCTAGCCACGGCCAATCAGATTTTATTCATTGACCAATCAGAGCAACTTGACATACAGACCATCCCCCAGCACAGCCAAGTGCAGACCATCTCAGACACCTGCACTCAGGCCCGTGGTCCTAATCATCCTCTATGCGGACCTGCTGGGTAAAGCCACGAGGAACCCAAGAACGGGCTCCCACAGCACATACAGAACATCCCACAGCAGGTGAGACCTAATGGAGACCTCCAACATGTGCTCTCTCTCCAACTAAAAGTTTGGCTCTGTGTCTCTACATCCATTCCCTTCAACTGCAGAGAGCAGGCTTTCTGATGATGACTGGACTAGGCACTGATCTGTGAGTGCAGCAGAACATTAGGAATTCATTAGGAATCATTTCATTGATTTTTTTTTTTGGACAGTCATGTTTGGTTCTAGCCTAGGTCTCTGGGCTATCCACTTTCTGGTGCCTGGTCATCCAGGGAGCATGGGCTCCCTTTCATGGTATGGGCCTCAAATTAGACCAATAATTGGTTGGTTACTCCCACAAGTTCTCTGCTACCATTGCCCCAGCATATTTTTCAGGCAGGACAATTGCAGGCTGAAGGTTTTGTGGATAAGTTGGTGTCCCAGATCCTCCACTTGAAGCCTTGTCTGGTTACAGAAGATAGAGAGTTCAGGCACTGTATCCTCCATTAGTAGGATCATCCTTGTAGATTCCAGGGAGTTTCCATTGTACTAGGTTTCCACATCATCCCTCAAATGCCCTCCAATCCCAGTCATCTCTCCCAGTACTCTCTCCCTCCATTCCTTCACACTTGATCCCTCCAATTCCTATCCCCACTCTCCCCGAGTCCACCTGCAAAATCTATTGTCTTTCCCATTCCTAGAAAGATCTATGTGTTTCACCCTCCGCTCCCAGAGACCTCATTGTTACTTAGCCTCTCTCTGTCTGTGGACTGTACCTTGATTATCATTTACTTAGCAGCTAAAATCCACTTATAAGTGGGTACATACCATGTTTGTCTTTCTGGGTCTGGGTTACCTCACTCAGGATGATTTTTTTCTAGTTCAACCCCTTTGCCTGCAAATTTCATGATGGCATTTTCTAACTGCTGGGTATATTCTATTGTGTAAATGTACCACATTTTCTTTATCCATTCTTCAGTAGAGGGACATCTAGGTTGTTTCCAGTTTCTGGCTATTATGAATAGAGCTGCAATGAACATAGTTGAACAAGCGTCCTTGTGGTAGGATGGAGCATCCTTTGGGTATATGCCCAACAATGGTGTAGCTGGATCTTGAGGTACATTCATTTCCATAGTGGCTGTGTAAGTTTGCACTCCCACCAGCAATGGAGGGGTGTTCCCTTGCTCCACATCCTCACCAGCATGAGCTGTCACTTGATTTATTGATCTTAGCCATTCTGACAGGTGTAAGATGGAATCTCAAAGTAGTTTAGGTATGTTTGTAGCAGACTTTCTCGGACTATCAGCCCCCAAACCATGACATAGAGACTTATTAATTATGAAAGCTCAGACTGAGTTTAGGCTTATTTCTAACTAGCTCTTATAACTTAAATCAACCCATTTCTATTAATCTATGTGCTGCCATATGGCTCATAGCTTTTACCTCTTCTCCTGCATGTTCTTCTTTCTCTCCATCTCCTCTAGCATCTCTCCCCCACCTAGATTCATCTCCTTTTCTTTTCTCTCTGTCCTGAAGTCCCACCTAACCTCTTCCTGCTTAGCTATTGGAAATTCAGCTATTTATTAAACCAATAAGAAGGCACTTGGCAAAAATACATCTTCACAGTGTACAACTTGTATCCCTGATCTTGACAAGACTTTTATCATGAAGGGGTGTTGGATTTTGTTAAAGGCTTTTTCAGCATCTAATGAGATGATTATGTATTTTTTTCAAGTTTTTAAAGTGATGAATTACATCAACTGATTTTCATATATTGAACCATCCTTGCTTCTTTGGGATGAAAACTACTTGGTCATGGTGGATGATCTTTTTGATGTCTTCTTGGATTCTGCTTGCCAGTATTTTATTGAGTATTTTTCTTTCTACTTTCATAGGAAAAAAATGGTCTGTAATTCCCTTTCTTTATTGAATCTTTGTGTGGTTGGGTGTCAGGGTGACTGTGGCTGCTTAAAATAAATTTGGCAATGTTGCTTCTGTTTCTATTTTGTGGGATAATTTGAGGGGTATTGGTTTTAGTTCTTTGAAAGTCTGGTGGAAATCTGTGCTAAAACAGTTTGATCTTGGTATTTTTTTAGTTGGGAAACTTAAAGACTGCTTCTATTTCCTTAGGGATTATAGGTCTTTTTAAATTGCTTATCTGATATTGATTAAACTTTGGTATCTATTGAGAAAATTATCCATTTCTTTTAGATTTTCCAGTTTTGTGGAGTATGGGTTTTTTAAGTATTACCTAATGATTCTTTGGATTTCCTTGCTGTCTGTTATTATAATCCCCTTTTAAATTTCTGATTTTGTTAATTTAGATATTCTCTATGTCTTTCAGTTAGCTTGGATAAGGGTTTGTTTATCTTGTTGATTTTCTCAAAGAACCAACTTTGTTTCATTGATTCTTTGTATTGTTCTCTTTGTTTCTATTTCTTGATTTCAGCCCTGACTTTGATATTTCCTGCCATCTACTCCTCTTTGGTGTGCTTACTTCTTTTCATTCTAAAGCTTTCAGGTGTGTTGTTAAGTTGCTAGTATTAAATCTCTCCAATTATTTTATGAAGGCACTTAGTGCTATGAACTTTCCTCTTAGCACTGCTTTCATTGTGTCCCATAAGTTTGGATATGTTATGTATTTATTTTCATTGAATTCTAGAAAGTCTTTTATTTCTTTATTTCTGTCTTGACATAGTTTTTATTCAGTAGAGAGTTGTTCAGTTTATATGAGCTTGTAAGCTTGCTTTTGTTTCTGTTGTTGTTGAAATCTAGCTTTAACCTGTGGTGGTCTGATAGGATGCAGGGGGTTATTCCAATTTTCTTGTATCTGTTGAGACTTGCTTTGTGGTCAAGTATGCAGTCAATTTTGGAGTAAGTTCTGTGAGGTGCTGAGAAGAATGTATATTCTTCCATGTTTGGGTGAAATATTCTATAGATATCTGTTAGGTCCATTTGGTTTATAATGTTTGTTAGCTCCAGTGTTTCTCTGTTTAGTTTATGTCTGGATAACCTGTTCATTGGTTAGAGTGGGGTATTGAAGTCTCCAACTACCAATGTGTGAAGGCTGATGTGTGCTTTAAACTTTAGTAATGTTTCTTTTACATACGTGTGTGCCCTTGCATTTGGGGAATAGATTTTAAGAATTGAAACATCGTTTTGGTGGATTTTCCTTTGTTGAGTATGAAGTGTCCTTCCCTGTCTCTTTTGATTAATTTTGGTTTGAAGTCTACTTTGTTAGATATTAGAATGGCTACACCAGCTTGCTTCTTAGGTCCATTTGCTTGGAAAAATCTTTTTCCATTCCTTTACTCTGAGGTAATATCTGTCTTTGATGTTGAGGTGTGTTTATTGTACACAGCATAAGGATAGATCCTGTTTTTGTATCTATTCTGTTAGTTTGTACCTTTTTATTGGGGAATTGAGTTCATTCATATTGAGGCATATCAATGACCATTGATTGTAACACAAATTGCTATACGGTCTTATTAATAGAAAACTCAGAGCCAGATATTGGAGTGAAAGCTGAAAGATCAGAGAAGCAGAACAAGGCACAGCCAACCTCACCTTGCTAACTCCTCAGCCGATCCTGTTTCCACATATACTTAGACTGAAAGCCTCTGAGTCCTCACCCCTGAGGGTCTCAGTTGAACTGCTCCTTAGTTCCTGTCTCCTCAAACCTTATATACCATTCTCCACTCAGCCATGACATTTCCTGGTATTAAAGGCATGTGTGCTTCCCAAGCAAAGATGAGATCTCAAGTGCTGGGATTAAAGGTGTGTCCCACCATGCCTGGCTCTGTTCCCAGTGTAACCTTGAACTCACAGAGATCCAGATGGATCTCTGCCTCGCAAGTAATAGCATTAAGGGTATGATCACTGTCTTGCCTCGGTGTTTAATCTAGTGGCTGGCTCTGTCCTCTAATCCCCAGATAAGTTTTATTTGTTAATGCACAAATAAAATATCACAATTGATTGTTAACTCCTATTACTTCAATGTTGTTGTTGTTCGTGGTGATGGTGGTGGTGGTGATGATGATGATGATGATGATGATGATGATGATGATGTGTGTGTGTGTGTGTGTGTGTGTGTGTGTGTGTGTGTGTGTGTGTTTCCCTTCTTTTTGTTTTGCTGGTGTGAGATTATTTATTTCCCATGTTTTCGTGGGATAGTTAACCTCCTTGTTGTAGTTTTCTTTTTAGTACCTTCAGTAGGGCTGGATTTGTAGATTGATATTGTTTCAATTTGACTTTACGTTGGAATATCTTGTTTTCTCCATCTATGGTGACTGAAAGTTTTGCTGAGTATAGTAAACTGGGTTGGCATCTGTGGTCTCTTAGAGTGTGAAACACATCTGTCTGGGCCCTTCTGGCTTTTAAAGTCTTCATTAAGAAGTCAGGTGTAATTCTCAGTCTGCCTTTATATGTTACTTGGCCTTTTCCCTTGCAGCTTTTAGTATTCTTTCTTTCTTCTGCATGTTTAGTGGTTTGATTATTGTGTGGTGAGGGGACTTTCTTCTCTGGTCTAATCTATTTGGTGTTCTGTATGCTTCTTGTATCTTTATAGGCATCTCCTTAAGATTAGAAATTTTTTCTTCTAAGATTTTGTTGAAAAGAAAAATCCTTTTGAATTTGGATTCTTCTCCTTCCTCTATTCCTATTATTCTTAGGTTTTGTCTTTTTATATTGTCCCAGATTTCCTAAATGTTTTGTGCTAGGAATTTTTTTTTAGATTTAATATTTTCTTTGACTCATATATTTATTCCTTCTATTGTATCTTCAACACCTGAGATTCTTTCTTCTATCTCTTGTATTCTGATGGTGAAACTTGTCTCTGTAGTTCCTATTTGCTTACCTAGATTTTTCACTTTCAGAATTTCCAATTTGTGTTTTCTTTATTGCTTCTATTTCCATTTTCAGATCCTGAGAAGTTTTTTAAAATTCATTTTATATACAAACCACAGATCCTTCTCACATCCCTCCTCCCGCTTCTTCCCTGTGTCTTTCCCCTCCCTTTATTCCCTCCTCCAACAGGGTAAGTCCTCCCATGGGGGACAGTTAAGCCTGGTACATTCAGGTGAGGCAGGACCAAGCCCCTCCCCGCTATATCAGGGGTAAGCAAGGTATCCAACCATAGGTAATGGAATCCAGAAAGCCAGCTCATGCACCAAGGATAGATACTGATCCTACTGCCAGGGACTCCTCAGACTGATGCAGCTACACAATTGTCTCCTGTATGCAGAGCGTCTAGTCCAGTCCCATGCAGGTTCCACAGCTGTCACTCTAAAGTTCGTAAGTTTCTTTGAGCTTGGTTCAGTTTTCTCTGTAGATTTCCCCATCATGATCTTGACCCCCCCCCTTGCTCATATAATCCTTCTTCCTTCTCTTCCACTGGACTCCTGGAGCTCAGCCTGGTGAATGGTTATGGATCTCTGTATCTGCTTCCATCCGTTACGGGATGAAGGCTCTATGATGACAGGGTATTCACCAATCTTATTACCAGGATGTGCCAGTTTAGGCACCCTCACCATTGTGGCTAGTAGTCTAGGCTGGGGCCATCCTTGTGGATTTTTGAGAATTTCCCTAGCATCAGGTTTCTCCCTCATCCCATAATGTCTCCCTCTATCAAGATATCTCTTTCATTGCTCTCCCACTCTGTCTCTCCCCCAGCTCAACCATCCCCTTCCCCTTCCCCCATTTCTTACCCTCTATTGCCCCCCCCATCCCCAGTTTGCTCGTCGGGATCTCCTCTGTTTCTCCTTCCCAAGGCAATCTGTACATCCCTTTTAGGGTCCTCCTTGTTACCTAGCTTCTCTGGAGCTGTGGGTTGTAGTCTGAATATCCTTTGCTTTACATCTAGTATCCACTTATGAGTGAGTTCATACCATCTTTGTCTTTCTGAGTCTGGGTTTCCTCACTCAGGATAATTTTTTCTAGTTTCATCCATTTGCCTGTAAATTTCATGCTTTCATTGTTTTTCTCTGCTGAGTAATACTCCATTGTGTATATGTACCGTATTTTTTTTTATCCATTCTTCGGCTGAGGGCCATCTAGGTTGTTTCCAGGTTCTGGCTATTACAAACAATGCTGCTATGAACATAGTTGAGCAAGTGTCCTTATGGTATGATTGAGCATCCCTTGGGTATATGCCCAAGAGTGGTATCATTAAGTCTTGAGGTAGATTGATTCCTAATTTTCTGAGAAACTTCCATATTGATTTCCAAAGTGGCCGTACAAGTTTGCACTCCCACCAACAGTGGAGGAGTGTTCCCCTTGTTCCACATCCTCTCCAACATAAGCTGTCTTCAGTGTTTTTGATCATAGCCATTCTGACAGGTGTAAGATGGTATCTCAGAGTCCTTTTGGTTTGTATTTCCCTGATGACTAAGGATGCTGAGCAATTCCTTAAATGTCTTTCAGCCATTTTAGATTCTTCTGTTGAGAATTTTATATTTAGATCTATAGCCCATTTTTAAATTGGATTATTTGCTATTTTTATGTCTATGTTTTATGTTTCTTGATTTCTTTATATATTTTGGAGATCAGCCCACTGCCAGATGTGGGATTGGTGAAGATCTTTTCCCATTTTGTAGGCTGTTGTTTTGTCTTATTTACAGTGTACTATGCCTTACAGAAGCTTCTAAGTTTCAGGAGGTCCCGTTGATTAATTGTTGCTCTCAGTGTCTATGCTACTGATGATATATTTAGGAAGTGGTCTCCAGTGCCAATGGGTTCAAGGCTACTCTCTACTTTCACTTCTATCAAGTTCAATGTAACTGGATTTATGTTGAGGTCTTTGATCTACTTGGATTTGGTTTTTTTGCATGGTGATAGATATGAATCTATTTGCAATCTTTTACATGTTGACATCCAGTTATGCCAGCACCATTTGTTGAAGATGCTTTCTATTTTCCATTGTACAGATTTGGCTTTTTTGTCAAAAATCAGGTATTCATAGGTGTATGGGTTAATGTCAGGATCTTGAATTCGATTCCATTGGTCCACATGTCAGTTTTTATGCCAATACCAAGCTGTTTTTATTACTGTAGCTCTATAGTAGAGCTTGAGGTCAGGGATTGTGATGCCTCCAGAGATGACTTTATTGCACAGGATTATTTTGCCTATCCTGGGTTTTTTGTTTTTCCAGATGAAGTTGAGTATTGCTCTTTCCATGTCTATGAAGAATTGTGTTGGGATTTTGATGGGGATTGCATTGAATCTGTAGATTGCTTTTGGTAAGATTGCCATTTTTACTATGTTAATCCTACCTATCCATAAGCATGGGAGATCTTTCTATTTTCTGATATCTTCTTCAGTTTCTTTCTTCAAAGACTGAAATTTCTTGTCATACAGGACTTTCACTTGCTTAGTTAGAGTTACCCCAAGGTATTTTCTATTATTTGTGGCTATTGTAAATGGCGATGTTTCTCTGATTTCTTTCTCGGCTCGTTTATCATTCGTATATAAAAGGGCTACTGATTGAGTTAATCCTGTATCCTGCCACATTACTGAAGGTGTTTATCAATTGTAGGAGTTCCTTGGTAGAATTTTTGGGGTCACTTAGGTATACTATCACATCATCTGCAAATAGGGAAAGTTTGACTTCTTCCTTTCCACTTTTTATCCCCTTAATCTCCTTTTGTTGTCTTATTGCTCTAGCTAGAACTTTGAGTCCTATATTGAATAAATATGGGGAGAGTGGACAGCCTTGTCTTGGTCCTAATGTTAGTGGAATCACTTTGAGTTTCTCTCCATTTAATTTGATGTTGGCTGTTGGTTTGCTGTAAATTGCCTTTTGTTCCTTGTATTCCTGATCTCTCCAAGACCTTTATAATGAAGGGATGTTGGATTTTGTCAAAGGCTTTTTTAGCATCTAATGAGATGATCATGTGGTTTTTTTTCTTTCAGTTTGTTTATATGATTACATTGACAGATTTTCGTATATTGAACCATCCCTGTATCTCTGGGTCTTGAGCAGTTTTATTTGTTTCCTTCAAATATTTGTTTGTTTGTTCTTGCTTTTCTTGAAGGGATCTATTCATTTCCTCTTTAAGGGCCTCTATCATCTTCATAAAGTTGGTTTTAAGGTCTCTTTTTCTTGTGTTTCAGCTGTGCTGGAATATTCAGGTTTCACAGTTGCAGGATAGCTAGGCTTTGGTGGTGGTAACATATTGCCTTGACTGTTGTTTTTGTTTTTAAGCTTTCATCTATAAATCTCAGTTTGGGGTGATTATAGGTCTAGGCGCTGATTTCTGGGTTTGTCTGTGTTGGATGTGTATTTTGTTCCTTGCTTTCTGTTTCCTTTCTGATCCTTTGTTTGGTGTAGCCTGTGACTGAGCAGAGGGTCTCCACTCGATTTGGACACTGGACTTCTGGTGGCCTGCGTGGCCTCTGATTGAATGGGGGGGATATTGCAGTCTTAGATAACCAGCTCCAAGGCTGCACACAGGGCTTGCAAGGAATCCATGGCATTGTGAAGCTAAGACTATTTCATCTGAGGGCTTTTGAGGGACTAGGGAAAAAACTCACATTTTGAAGGTTACTGTCTTTATTTTCTCATGTTGAATCTCATAATCCTGTAGCATTCATGACGTTCTTTCTCATTGGTCCTTATCTCTTTGTTCTTTACAGCTACATATATCCAACAGAAACGTTCATGCAAATTCAGGAGTTACATTTGAGGGTTACATTCCATTTCTTAAGTAAATGACAAGAAACCAAGACTATGTAAACATTTGTACTAACTCCCAGCAATTAATGGGTAACTGGCGAGTGTTGAGTCTTCAGGCAATGAGCCCATAATTCTTCTAAGGCTCAAGCCAGCATTCCTGAGAAACCATTTGTCTTTTAGCTTAAGTCTGTATTCTTCAAGATACTATGACAATATCATGCTTAAATCTTAAAATTTACTTTTTGTCCTGTATGTAACTTTTAATGATCTGAGAACACCTGCATCCCTCATTAGGGGCTACAGAATCAAGTTTTTCTGTAGCTTTAGCTAGTCAGAATATATTTTTCACAATTTGAGGTCAGGAATGGGTGTAAGGACTTACTCATTTGTCAGCTAACAACAATTGGTCTTTTTTGTATTTATGTCCTAGCCAGATAGCTCACTATGTCCTTGTGAATTGGACTGTTTTTTCCCTGGGGAATATCTACCTTAAAATCAGTTAGCAGGGAACCTGGTCTAATCTGAACTTACTTTGAGGCTTTAAATCAGCTAATGGTAGAAAAGCTGTTTTAGTAGCTGAAAACATGACTATTTTCCTAAGTCAGCCTGAGCTATGATACAAAGCAGTTCTCAGGTACTTATAATTCCTGGCTTGTGTAATATTTCTTTGAATCCATATTTAGTTATCAAACTCTGTGTAAGCTAACATTATAGATATCAAATGGACAATACAACTTAAGGAGTCATCTTCTAGATAGTCCATAGATATAAATGCCCATAAGATTGAGATAGACACATTACAGTACAGATAGTGGAGAATTCCCCATACCATATACATAATATCAGATACCAAAGGCACAACAGAAGCAAAAGATACTCTGGAGTCAATCTCATAAACCTTGCTTGACCAAGACATTCCCTTTAGAGAGTTAAACTTCTAGTGGGCTGACACCTGAGTATTAATTGCCACCTGCTGCACCTCTGATATGTCTATTAGCTATGAGCAGGGGGATCTCCACCCATGTTGGGGTCTGGGACACGGCCATAAAAAAGTATTTCAAAGCCTGATTTGAAAATCAGATATTATGGGTCTGCAGAGAGGGCTCAGTCTTTAAGAGCACTGTTTCTCTTCCAGAGGACCAGGGTTCAATTCTCAGCACCCACATGGCAGCTCATAACTGTCTGTAACTCCTCTTCTAGGAAATCCTATGCCCTCATACAGACATACCTGCAGGCAAAACACCAATGTACATAAAATAAATTATTTTTAAAAATAAATTCTGATTTTATAACATGATGCTTTTAATAATGATTTTACATGTAGCAATAATATTTATAGAATTGCCTTATTAATCATTTTATAAGATAGATTATACATTTGTTAAGTATATGAAAGAACAAATATTTTATAATAATATTTTAGGTACCACACAGTTTAATTGAAGCACTAAAACAGCATTTAGCTTCTTTGGAATTGAAAAATGACATACTGTCTTCTTATAGGTAAGCTAATAAATATCTTTTTTATGTCAATTGTTTTTTTAATTTAAGAAATTGTTTTTATTCATTTTACATACCACCCACAGATCCTCCACTCATCACTCCTCCCACTACCTTCCAGCCTCCCCCCCCCCACCGAAATATCCCCTCCTCCAAAAGGGTAAGGGCTCTCATGGGGAGTCAGCAAAGCCTGGAACATTTAGTTGAGGCAGGATCAAGTCCTTCCCCCTGAATCTAGTATGAGCAAGGTGTTCAACCATAGGTAATGGGCCCCCAAAAGCCAGCTCATGCACCAGGGATAAATCCTGATCCCACTGCCAGGGGCCCCTCAAACAGACCTGGCTACACAAGTGTCTCCCGTATGCAGATGGCCTAGTCCAGTCCCATGGAAGTTCTATAGCTGTCGCTCTAAAGTTCATTAGTTCCTTTGAGCTTGGTTCAGTAGCTTGTCTCTGTAGATTTCCCCATCATGATCTTGAACCTCCTCTCTCTCTTCCACTGAACTCCTGGAGCTCAGCCTGGTGCTTGGCTATGATCTCTGCATCTGCTTCCATCAGATACTGGATGAAGGCTCTATGGTGACAGTTAGGGTATTCACCAATCTGATTAATGGGCCAGTTCAGGGACCCTCTCCACTATTGATTGTAGTCTATGCTGGGGTCGTCCTTGTGGATTTCTGAGATTTTCCCTAGCACCAGGATTCTTCCTGACCCCATAATGGCTCCTCTCTCTATCAAGATATCACTTTCATTGCTCTCCCACTCCTTCCCTGTTCTAGTTCGACCATCCCATTCCTTTATGTTCTCATCCCACATCCTCTAACCTCCATTGCCCAAACCTCATGCCCAGTTTACTCAAGGAGATCTCATCTATTTCCCCTTCCCAGGGCAATCCATGCATCCCTCTTAGGGTCCTCCTTGTTAGGTAGCTTTTCTGGAGCTGTGGGTTGTAGTCTAGTTATCTTTTGATTTATATCTAGTATCGACTTATAAGTGAGTACATATCATCTTTGTCCTTCTGAGATTGGGTTACCTCACTCAGGATGATCTTTTCTAGTCCCATCCATTTGCCTGCAAATTTCATGATGGCATTGTTTTTCACTGCTGAGTAGTACTCCATTGTGTATAGGTATCACATTTTCTTTATCCATTCTTCAGTTGAGGGGCATCTAGGTTGTTTCCAGGTTCTGGCTATTATGAATAAGGCTGCTATGAACATAGTTGAGCATGTGTCCTTGTGGTATGATTGAGCATCCCTTGGGTATGTGCCCAAGATTGATATAGCTGGGTCTGGAGGAAGATTGATTCCTAATTTTCTGAGAAACTGCCATACTGATTTCCAACATGGCCACATAAGTTTGCACTCCCACCAACAGTGGAGGAGTGTACCCCTTGCTCCACATCTTCTCCAACATAAGCTGTCTTTATTATTGTTGATCTTAGCCATTCTGACAGATGTAAGATGGTATCTCAGAGTACTTTTGATTTTCATTTCCCTGATGACTAAGGATGTCTTTCAGCCATTTCGGATTCTTCTGTTGAGAATTCTCTGTTTAGCTCTATGGCCCATTTTTTAATTGGTTTGTTTCCTTTATATATTTTGGAGATCAGCCCTCTGTCAGATGTGGGGTTGGTGAAGATCTTTTCTCATTTTGTAGGCTGTTGTTTTGTCTCATTTACAATTTACTTTGCCTTACAGAAGCTTCTAAGTTTCAGGAGGTCCCATTTATTAATTGTTGCTCTCAGTGTCTGTGCTACTAGTGTTATATTTAGGAAGTGGTCTCCTGTGCCAATGGGTTCAAGGCTACTTCCTACTTTCTCTTCTAGTAGGTTTAGTGTAACTGGATTTATGTTGAGGTCTTTTATCCACTTGGACATGAATTTGGGGCATAGTGATAGATACAGATCTATTTGCAATCTTTTACATCTTGACTGTGGTGATCTTTTGTCCCTCAATATACTGTGCACCATAATAAACTTATCTGGGGTCAGAGAACAGAACAGCCACTAGATAGACATAGAGGCCAGAAAATGGTGGCACACACACACCTTTAATCCTATCACTTGGGAGGCAGAGATCTGATCTGAGTTCAAGGCCACACTGGAAACATCCAGGCATTGAGACACACACCTTTAATCCCAGGAAGTGATGGCAGGAAGCAGAAAAGTATAAGGTGTGAGGACCAGGAAGGAGAGGCTTTTAGGCTTTTAAGCTTTTAGGCTTTTAGAAGCAGTTCAGCTGAGATCCATTTGGATAAGGACTCAGAGGCTTCCAGTCTGAGGAAACGGGATCAGCTGAGAAGTTGGTGAGGTGAGTTAGCTGTGACTTTTTCTGTCTCTCTGATCTTTCAGAATTTAACCAAATACCTGACCCCATGTTTGTTTTTATTAATAACACCTTTTAAGACTCGTGTTACAGTTGACATCCAGTTATGCCAGCACCATTTGTTGAAGATGCTTTCTTTTTTTCCATTGTACAGATTTGGATTCTTGGTCAAAAATCAGGTGTTTATAGGTATGCGGATTTAATGTCATGGTCTTCAATTCAATTCCATTGGTCCAAATGTCAGTTTTTATGCCAGTACCATGTTGTTTTTATTACTATAGCTCTATAGTAGAGCTTGAAGTCAGGGATCGTGATGCCTCCAGAGGTTGTTTTATTGTACAAGATTCTTTTGGCTACCCTGGGTTTTTTGTTTTTCCAGATGAAGTTGAGTATTGCTCTTTCCAGGTCTGTGAAGAATTATGTGGGGATTTTGATGGGATTACATTGAATCTATAGATTGATTTTGGTAAATTTGCCATTTTTACTATGTTAATCCTGCCTATCCATGAGCATGGGAGATCTTTCCATTTTCTGATATCTTCTTCGAATTCTTTGTTCAGAGACTTAAAGTTCTTGTCATACAGGTCCTTCACTAGTTTAGTTAGGGTTATCCCAAGGTATTTTCTATTATTTGTGGCTATTGTAAAGGGTGATGTTTCTCTGATTTCTTTCTCAGCCCATTTATCATTTGTGTATAGAAAGGCTACTGTTTTTGTGAGTTAATCTTGTATCTTGCCACATTACTGAAGGTGTTTATCAGCTTTAGGAGTTCCCTGGTAGAATTTTTGGGGTCACTTATGTTTACCATCATATCATCTGCAAATAGGGAAAGTTTTACTTCTTTCTTTCCAAATTTCATCCCCTTGATCTCCTTTTGTTTTTCTTATTGCTCTAGCTAGAACTTCAAGTACTATATTGAATAAATATGGAAAGAGCAGACAGCCTTATCTTGTTCCTGATTTTAGTGGAATTGCTTTGAGTTTCTCTCCATTTAATTTGGCTGTTGGCTTGCTCTAAATTGCCTTTATTATATTTAAGTATGTTCCTTGTATTCCTGATCTCTCCAGGACGTTTATGATGAAAGGGTGTTGGATTTTGTCACAGACTTTCTCAGCATCTAATGAGATGATCATGTGGCTTTTTTCTTTCAGTTTGTTTATATGGTGTATTACATTGGCAGATTTTCATATATTGAGCCATCATTGCATCCCTGGGATGAAGACTACTTGGTCATGGTGGATAATTTTTTGATGTGTTCTTGGACTCTGTTTGCCAATGTTTTATTGAGTATTTTTGCATCAGTGTTTATGAGGGAGATTGGACTGTAATTCTCTTTCCTTGTTTCATCTTTGTGTGGTTTGGGTATCAGAGTAACTGTAGCCTCATAAAAGGAGTTTGGTAGGGTTCCTTCTGTTTCTATTGTGTGGAACACTTTGAAGAGTATTGGTATTAGTTCTTCTTTGAAAATCTGGTAGAATTCTGTGCTGAAACCATCTGGTCCTGGGCTTTCTTTGGTTGGGAGACTATTAATGACTGTTTCTATTTCCTTAGGGATTATTGGTCTATTTAAATTGTTTATCTGGTCTAGATTTAACTTTGGTATGGAGTACCTATCCAGAAAATTATCCATTTCTTTTAGATTTTCCAATTTTGTGGAGTACTGGTTTTTGAAGTATGACCTGAGCATTCTCTGGATATCCTCATTGTCTGTTGTTATATCTCCCTTTTCATTTCTGATTTTGTTAATTTGGATGCTCTCTCTCGCTCTCTCTGCCTTTTTGTTTAGTTTGGATAAGGGCTTGTCTATCTTGTTGATTTTCTCAAAGAACCAACTCTTTGTTTCATTGATTCTTTGTATTGTTCTCTTTGTCTCTATTTTATTGGTTTAAACTCTCAATTTGATTATTTGCTGGTGTTTATTCCTCCTGGGTGAGGTTGCTTCTTTTTGTTCTAGAGATTTCAGGTGTACTGTTAGGTCACTGGTGTGAGATTTCTCCAGTTTCATTATGTGGGCATTTAGTACTATGAATTTTCCTCTTAGCAGTGCTTTCATAGTGTTCCATAAGTTTGGGTATGTAGTACATTCATTTTCATTGAATTCTAGGAAGTGTTTAATTTCTTTCTTTATTTCTTCCTTGACACCTTAGTGATTCAGTTAAGCATTATTCAGTTTCCATGAGATTGTAGGCTTTCTGTAATTTTTATTGTTGTTGAAATCTAACTTCAAGTCATGGTGGTCTGATAAAATACAGGAGGTTATTCCATTTTTTTTTTAGATTTGCTTTGTGACTAAGTATGTGGTTTTAGAGAAGGTTCCATGGGTTGCTGGGAAGAACATATTTTTTTTTGTTAGGGTGGAATGTTCTGTAGATATTGATTAAGTCCATTTGAGTCATAACATCTGTTAGGTCCCTTATTTCTCTGTTAAGTTTTTGTCTGGAAGATCTGTCCATTGGTGAGAGTGGCGTGTTGAAGTCTCCCAGTATTAATGTGTGGGGTTTGAAGTGTCATTTAAGCTTCAGTAATGTTTCTTTTACAAATGTGGGTGCCCTTATACTTGGGACATGAATGTTCAGAATTGAGACTTCATCTTGGTGCATTTTTCCTGTGATGTGTATAGAATGTCCTTCCTGATCTCTTTTGATTGATTTTAATTTGAAGTCAATTTTGATAGATATTAGGATATCTACACCAGCTTGCTTCTTAAGTCCATTTGATTATAAAGTCTTTTCCCAGTCTTTTACTCTGAGGTAATGTCTGCCTTTGAAGTTGAGGTGTGTTTCTTGTATGTAGAAAAAGGATGGATCCTGTTTTCATATCCATTCTGTTAGCCCATGCCGTTTTATAGGTGAATTGAGCCCATTGATATTAACGGACATTTATAACCAGTTAATTCCTGCTATCTTTTGGTTGTAGTGTGTGTGTGTGTGTGTATGTATTTCCCTTCTTTGAGATGTACTGCTGTGGGATTATCTATTGCCTGTGTTTTCAAGGGTGTATCTGAATTCCTTAGGTTGGAATTTTCCTTCTAGTGCTTTCTGTAGGGCTGGATTTGTGGATAGATATTGTTCAAATCTGGTTTTGTCTTGGATTGTCTTGTTCACTCCATCCATGGTGATTGAAAGTTTTTCTGGGTATATCAGTCTAGGTTGGCATCCATGGTCTTTTAGTGTCTGCATTCCATCTGCCCCAGACAGTCTGGCTTTCAGAGTATCCATTGAGAAGTTGGGTGTGTTTCTAATGGGTCTGCCTTTATAAGTCACTTGGCCTTTTTCCTTTGCTGCTTTTAATATTCTTTCTTTATTCTGTATGTTTAATGGTTTAATTATTATGTGGTGAGAGGACTTTTGGGGGGAGGTCTTGTCTATTTGGTGTTCTATAAGCGTCTTGTGTCTTCATAGGTATTTCCTTCCTTAAATTGGGAAAGTTTTCTTCTATGATTTTGTTGAATATATTTTCTGTGCCTTTAAGTTGGTATTCTTCTCCTACTTCTATCCCTATTATTCTTAGGTTTGGCCTCTTCATGGTGTCCCAGATTTCCTGGACATTTTATGTTATGACTTTTTTGGCTTTGGTGTTTTCTTTGACTGACAAATCTATTTCCTCTATTGTATCCTCTACACCAGAGATTCTCTCTTCCATCTCTTGAATTCTGTTGGTTATGTTTACATCTCTATTTCCTGTTCATTTACTCAGATTTTTTATTTCCAGCATTCCCTCTGTTTGTGTCTTCTTCATTGTTTCTGTTTCACTTTTCAGGTCTTGAACTGTTTCCTTCACATGTTTAATTGCTTTTTTCACATGGTTTTCTTGGCTTTCTTTAAGGGATTTGTTGATTTCTTCCAATTTTTTGTTTGTATTTTCCTCAATTTCTTTAAGGGAATTTTTCATTTCTACTTTGAAGGCCTCTATCATCTCCATAAAGTTATTTTTAAGGGCACTTTCTCCTGCTTCTTCTACGTTGTGATGTCCAGGTTTTGCTGTTGTAGAACTACTAGGTTCTGGTGATGCCACATTTTTATGTTCTTGTATGTATTTTTGCACTGGTGTCTTTCCATCTCTTCCTCCAATAGGTGCAAGAGGTGCCTGTGTCTGAGCGAGCTGCTATTGTTTCAGTCTGTGCTTGCTGTGTCTGTGTCTCAGGGGACTACTATTGATTCAATCTTAGCTCTTGGTCTAATTGGAGCTGTCAGATTCTGTGTTTCATGGAGCTGCTCTTGGTCCAATTCAAGTTGGCTGATTGTGTCTCAGGGTGCTGCTCTTGGTCTTATCAGGGCTCTTTGTCCAGTCAGAGCTGGTGGATTCTGTGTCTCAGAAATTCTCTCTTGGTCCAATGAGAGCTCACTGTCCAATGAGATCTCTTGGTCCAATGAGAGCTGGCAGATTCCATGTCCCAGGAAGACACTGGGGTTGCAGGATGATGGGTTTGTTTGGAGTAGGGTGTGGGTCTTGTAGATTGCAAGATCTGATGGTGGGTATTGGTGGGGGAACCTGCCCTCAGGAGTCTTCCCTTCTGGTCAGCATCTGTGGCAGAGATGGGTATTGATTCCCGGGGCCTGACTATGTCCCAGGTCCTAGGTCGTAGAGGCGGGAGACAATAAATTTGTGTTAGTAACCATATTTTCAGCTCGATATAGAAGACTTCTAATATTCTTTTGGTTATTCTATTGAGTTATTGCTTCTCCCATACTTACTGTAGGCTATTCTTTATACAGCATAATGACTTTATTAATATAGCCTACATTATATCTATTCTCTATTCAAATCCATCCAATGACTTCTCCATCTTAATGACATTGGCTGAGATGATTGTCTCAGAATAATAGCCAGAATCCTTAAAAAGTCCCTCAATGATCTATCCATACCCACTCTACAGTTGCCTTTATGATCCTTTTGATCATTGCAATTCCAGGCACAGTGTTTTCCTCTATGTTCTTTATACCATGCATATTCTTTCCTTGAGGCTTTTACTCATGACCCATCATCCTTCTGTTGTTCACTGTCTCATAGTTTGTTTTTAACTTACAAGTACCCCTCTCAGCTTTTCCTATACAAAATTCAATTATGTCATGCATTAACCTAAATATACTTTAAAAAATACCCTTAGAAATACACAGACAATTTGATAAATTACCATTATAATGAGTTATTTCAAACCACATCTCTCATTATTGGACAGATTTCCATAAACAAATTTCATCCTAAGCCTGTGGTGAGATATTTCAGTGTTTATAGGTACTTGCTACCAAATCAGACATCCTGAGTTCAATTTCCAGAGCCCACATGGTAGAAGGAGAGAACTGACTCCCTGCAAGTTGTCCTTTGACCTTCACACATGTGCCATGGCACACATGTATATATTCCCCTCACAAAATAAATGAATGTGTAATTTTGAAAAGCATATCATATCCCATTCCTTGATGTTCGTTTCTTTACCCCTAATCACTAACATCACAAAAATACTTTTCTTGGTTATTTTCTGTCTCAAATACAATAAAACTATGGGAAGGAACCTTTTTATTCTAACATTTTTGTTCACTGTCATGCCTTCAGCACCCAGTACAGTTTTTGTTATGTAACAAGTACTCGATCAAATTTATTTAATGAATAATTAAATATCCCTTTATTTATACTCATTTACCTTTAATTTGAAGTCTTCTTCATTTGTAATGGGTACACACATAAATGGCATTACTGTACTGACACATTTAGTTTATGCTTTTATTCTTTCTCTTGTTTTCAGGTTATTTTGTCCACATAATTTGTTACAACTACCATTATTTTCACAAGCTTGCAAATCTGTTGGAGACGAACAGCAAGGTGAAAAAGTCACAGCAAACAACTTGGATGGCCCACTTGTAGGAAGTAAGAATATTTTTTGAGACAAAGTCTTACTGTGTGTTCTTGACTGGTCT
The DNA here is from genome assembly GCF_049852395.1 of Peromyscus maniculatus bairdii. Taxonomy (NCBI): domain Eukaryota; kingdom Metazoa; phylum Chordata; class Mammalia; order Rodentia; family Cricetidae; genus Peromyscus; species Peromyscus maniculatus. The sequence goes on along the minus strand of NC_134875.1, from coordinate 582,515 downwards.
AGAATTTAGAGATTCACCTGACTCTGCCTCCCTTCTCTGAGTGCTGATATTAAATGTGTGTGCCACCACACACAGCCATAATCACCTATTTTTACAATGAATATTTTAATGAATTTAAAGAATACGCATATGAAATGATATAAAATTTGTGTTTGTTTCATGAAACAGATCATACCTTTAGAGAAAGCCCCATTAATGAGTAAGTTTTTATTATTCAAAAACATATATATAGTAGAAAGAGACAAGACTAACAACTAGAAAATAATTTTCAAGTTAGGTACAAATTTGTCAGAAAGCTGTAACATGCAGAGTTCTTAAGTGATTAGAATGAAAACATTATTATTTGTTATGTACTATCAACTTCTGTAAATAAAATTCTTTGTAGAATTTCTTCCTACTCTTACACAATTCCTTCCAGTTCATTTAAATATTCTAATTTTTCAATGTATGTTATAAATATTGACACTCTTCATTGTTCTTTGTATCCTTAATTATTTTCTTTTGTAACATAAAGTATATTAAATTAACAATGCTTATTTTCAAGCAAAGACAACATTATTAGCTGGAATTCCTAAAGATCATAAGAGAAGTAATGTTAATTCAAATAGTAAACACCTCAAATTTCAGTCAAAACCACCTGGTGAATGGAACTGAAGTAAGGGAGATAATTAACAACTAATAATATGAGATGTAAGATTGAAGACAAGTTAAGAAGACTAAACAGGATAGAGAGAACTATCACATAATAGTAAAAGGCAATATTTCTGAAGGTATAAAGTATTAATACCATATTTACTGAGCTATATATGTGTAGCAAAATTATTACAAATATATTTAGAGCTTGAGAAAAATAAGACCATAATGGGCAAATTCAAACTTCTTTTCATTATCAAGCAGATCTAAAAGAGATGATAAGCAAAGACAGGGATTTCAATAAAATATAATAAATATTAGTAATAAATTTTAATGCACATGCATGAATCTTCATTTTCTTCAAAATAATGCTATATTTTTCTGTACTAAAAATATTTAAATAAAGAGTTTTACAAGATGCATTCTTTCATCATCCAATAAAATTAGGACTAAATAATAATAACTCACTGTGAACATCTTGGTTACTTAAAACCTTAAAAAATACAGTTATCTTGATGAGGAAATCAAAGAAAATTTATTAACTATCTAAAGCAGTGTTTTAGCCTGTTTTTAAAGATTTATTTATTTTATGAATGAGTGCACTATCTGCATATACAACTTTATGCCAAAAGAGGGCATCAGATCCCACTATAAATGTTTGTGCTGGGAATTGAACTCAGGACCTCTGGAAGAGCAGCCAGTGCTCTTAATCTCTGAGCCATCTCTCCAGCCCTCTTATTCTGATTTTTAAAGACAAGATTTTAAGTAGTATACACTGGCTTTGAATTCATTATGTAGCTGAAACTGACCTTAAACTGATTCTCCTGGCCTTACCTCCCATGTGTTGCCCAGCTTTTTATGTGTCATGCCCAGCTTTTTAATGATAAAGAAAGAAGAAACCATCATACCAAAGCTAAGGAGAACTAAAATTGAAAGGAAAAAAAGAAACTATTTTTTGTTTTCACTTAAAATTGTTCTAACTTTTTCCTTAAGAAGGTGGAAAATTATAAAATTAGAGAGAGTCCTGCCTCTAGGACCCAGGCCCTGGGACATAACCAGGCCTGGGAACCCCCACCCATCTCTTCCCCAGTTGCCAGCCAGCAGGGAAAACTCCTGCAGGCAGGCTCCCCCACCAAAACCCCCCATTGGACCCTGCAATCTATAAGACCCATGCCCTACCTCAATACACATGCCCCTAAGACCCCAGGGGCTTCCTGAGACACAGAATCCACCAGCTCTCATTGAACCTAGAGGTGAGTGACTCTTCTCCAACCTAGAGAGTCCTGCATCTAGGACCCAGTCCCTGGGACATAACCAGTCCCCTGGAACCCCCACCCATCACTGCCCCAATTGTTGGCCAGCAGGGAAAACTCCAGCAGGCAGGCTCCCTCACCAAAATCCCCCAATGGACCCTGAAAACTACAAGACCATGCCTTATGCCAATACCCATCCTCCTGCGACCACAGTGGCTTCCTGAGACATGGAATCCACCAGCTCACATTGGACCAAGAGAGGCTTCCTGAGACACAGAATCTGCCAACTCTGACTGGACCAAGAGCCCTGAGCACCCTGAGCCACAGAACCAGCTAGCTAGGATTGGACCAAGAGCAGCTCCCTGAAATACAGAATCTGACAGCTCCAATTAGACCAAGAGTTAAGTTTGGACCTAGAGGAGACCCTGAGATACAGACACAGCAAGCACAGATTGGACCAATAGCAGCTCACTCAGACACAAGCACCTCTTGCACCTCTTGGAGAAAGAGATGGGTAGACACCAATGCAAAAATACATACAAGAACATAAAAATGTGGCATCACCAGAACTTAGTAGTTCTACAACAGCAAAACCTGGACATCACAACGTAGAAGAAGCAGGAGAAAGTGCCCTTAAAAATAACTTTATGGAGATGATAGAGGCCTTCAAAGTAGAAATGAAAAATTCCCTTAAAGAAATTGAGGAAAATACAAACAAAAAATTGGAAGAAATCAACAAATCCCTTAAAGAAAGCCAAGAAAACCATGTGAAAAAAGCAATTAAACATGTGAAGGAAACAGTTCAAGACCTGAAAAGTGAAACAGAAACAATGAAGAAGACACAAACAGAGGGAATGCTGGAAATAAAAAATCTGAGTAAATGAACAGGAAATAGAGATGTAAACATAACCAACAGAATTCAAGAGATGGAAGAGAGAATCTCTGGTGTAGAGGATACAATAGAGGAAATAGATTTGTCAGTCAAAGAAAATACCAAAGCCAAAAAAGTCATAACATAAAATGTCCAGGAAATCTGGGACACCATGAAGAGGCCAAACCTAAGAATAATAGGGATAGAAGTAGGAGAAGAATACCAACTTAAAGGCACAGAAAATATATTCAACAAAATCATAGAAGAAAACTTTCCCAATTTAAGGAAGGAAATACCTATGAAGACACAAGACGCTTATAGAACACCAAATAGACAAGACCTCCCCCCAAAAGTCCTCCCACCACATAATAATTAAACCATTAAACATACAGAATAAAGAAAGAATATTAAAAGCAGCAAAGGAAAAAGGCCAAGTGACTTATAAAGGCAGACCCATTAGAAACACACCCAACTTCTCAATGGATACTCTGAAAGCCAGACTGTCTGGGGCAGATGGAATGCAGACACTAAGAGACCATGGATGCCAACCTAGACTGATATACCCAGAAAAACTTTCAATCACCATGGATGGAGTGAACAAGACAATCCAAGACAAAACCAGATTTGAACAATATCTATCCACAAATCCAGCCCTACAGAAAGCACTAGAAGGAAAATTCCAACCTAAGGAATTCAGATACACCCTTGAAAACACAGGCAATAGATAATCCCACAGCAGTACATCTCAAAGAAGGGAAATACATACACACACACACACACACTACAACCAAAAGATAGCAGGAATTAACTGGTTATAAATGTCCGTTAATATCAATGGGCTCAATTCACCTATAAAACGGCATGGGCTAACAGAATGGATATGAAAACAGGATCCATCCTTTTTCTACATACAAGAAACACACCTCAACTTCAAAGGCAGACATTACCTCAGAGTAAAAGACTGGGAAAAGACTTTATAATCAAATGGACTTAAGAAGCAAGCTGGTGTAGATATCCTAATATCTATCAAAATTGACTTCAAATTAAAATCAATCAAAAGAGATCAGGAAGGACATTCTATACACATCACAGGAAAAATGCACCAAGATGAAGTCTCAATTCTGAACATTCATGTCCCAAGTATAAGGGCACCCACATTTGTAAAAGAAACATTACTGAAGCTTAAATGACACTTCAAACCCCACACATTAATACTGGGAGACTTCAACACGCCACTCTCACCAATGGACAGATCTTCCAGACAAAAACTTAACAGAGAAATAAGGGACCTAACAGATGTTATGACTCAAATGGACTTAATCAATATCTACAGAACATTCCACCCTAACAAAAAAAAAATATGTTCTTCCCAGCAACCCATGGAACCTTCTCTAAAACCACATATTTAGTCACAAAGCAAATCTAAAAAAAAAAATGGAATAACCTCCTGTATTTTATCAGACCACCATGACTTGAAGTTAGATTTCAACAACAATAAAAATTACAGAAAGCCTACAATCTCATGGAAACTGAATAATGCTTAACTGAATCACTAAGGTGTCAAGGAAGAAATAAAGAAAGAAATTAAACACTTCCTAGAATTCAATGAAAATGAATGTACTACATACCCAAACTTATGGAACACTATGAAAGCACTGCTAAGAGGAAAATTCATAGTACTAAATGCCCACATAATGAAACTGGAGAAATCTCACACTAGTGACCTAACAGTACACCTGAAATCTCTAGAACAAAAAGAAGCAACCTCACCCAGGAGGAATAAACACCAGCAAATAATCAAATTGAGAGTTTAAACCAATAAAATAGAGACAAAGAGAACAATACAAAGAATCAATGAAACAAAGAGTTGGTTCTTTGAGAAAATCAACAAGATAGACAAGCCCTTATCCAAACTAAACAAAAAGGCAGAGAGAGCAAGAGAGAGCATCCAAATTAACAAAATCAGAAATGAAAAGGGAGATATAACAACAGACAATGAGGATATCCAGAGAATGCTCAGGTCATACTTCAAAAACCAGTACTCCACAAAATTGGAAAATCTAAAAGAAATGGATAATTTTCTGGATAGGTACTCCATACCAAAGTTAAATCTAGACCAGATAAACAATTTAAATAGACCAATAACCCCTAAGGAAATAGAAACAGTCATTAATAGTCTCCCAACCAAAGAAAGCCCAGGACCAGATGGTTTCAGCACAGAATTCTACCAGATTTTCAAAGAAGAACTAATACCAATACTCTTCAAAGTGTTCCACACAATAGAAACAGAAGGAACCCTACCAAACTCCTTTTATGAGGCTACAGTTACTCTGATACCCAAACCACACAAAGATGAAACAAGGAAAGAGAATTACAGTCCAATCTCCCTCATAAACACTGATGCAAAAATACTCAATAAAACATTGGCAAACAGAGTCCAAGAACACATCAAAAAATTATCCACCATGACCAAGTAGTCTTCATCCCAGGGATGCAATGATGGCTCAATATATGAAAATCTGCCAATGTAATACACCATATAAACAAACTGAAAGAAAAAAGCCACATGATCATCTCATTAGATGCTGAGAAAGTCTGTGACAAAATCCAACACCCTTTCATCATAAACGTCCTGGAGAGATCAGGAATACAAGGAACATACTTAAATATAATAAAGGCAATTTAGAGCAAGCCAACAGCCAAATTAAATGGAGAGAAACTCAAAGCAATTCCACTAAAATCAGGAACAAGATAAGGCTGTCTGCTCTTTCCATATTTATTCAATATAGTACTTCAAGTTCTAGCTAGAGCGATCAGAAAACAAAAGGAGATCAAAGGGATATAAATTGGAAAGGAAGAAGTGTAACTTTGCCTATTTGGAGATGATATGATAGTATACATAAGTGACCCTAAAAATTTTTACCAGGGAACACCTACAGCTGATAAACACCTTCAGTAATGTGTAGCATGAATCTTAAAAGTCTATTAATGAAAACAAACCTGGTGCGAGGTATTGGAGTGGACGCTGGAATATCAGAGAAGCAGAACAAGCCACAGCTTCCTCACCTCGCCAATTCCTCAGGTGATCCTGTTTCCTCAGACTGGAAGCCTCTGTGTCCTCATCCAGAATGAATCTCAGCTGAACTGCTTCTGCCTGAAAGCTTAACCAGCCTAGTTCCTGGTTTTCATGCCTTATATACCTTTCTGCTTTCTGCCCTCACTTCCTGGGTTTAAAGGCTCACTTTCTAGGATTAAAGGCATATGTCACCATGCCTGGCTGTTTCCAATATGGCTTTAAACTCACAGAGATCCAGATGGATTTCTGCCTCTGGAATGCCAGGATTAAAGGCGTAAGTGCCACCATTTTCTAGCCTCTATATCTAGTGGCTGTTTTGTCTTTGACACTAGATAACTTTATTAGGGTGCACAATATTTTGGGGAAGACAATACCACCACAGTAATGTGGCAGGATACAAGGTTAACTAAAAAAAAAAATCAGTAGCCTTTCTATATACAAATGATAAACGTGTTGAGAAGGAAATCAGAGAAATATCACCCCTTATAATAGCCACAAGTAATAGAAAATACCTTGGGATAACTCTAACTAAACAAGTGAAAGACCTGTATGACAAGAACTTCAAGTCTCTGAAGAAAGAAATCAAAGAAGATATGAGAAAATGGAAAGATCTCCCATGCTCATGGATAGGTAGGATTAACATAGTAAAAATGGCAATCTTACCAAAAGCAATCTACAGATTCAATGCAATCCCCATCAAAATCTCAACACAATTCTTCACAGACCTGGAAAGATCAATACTCTACTTGTTTTGGAAAAACAAAAATCCCAGAATAGCTAAAGGAATCCTGTACAATAAAGCAACTTCTGGGGGCATCATTATCCCTGACCTCAAGCTCTACTATAGAGCTATAGTAATAAAACAGCTTGTTATTGGCATAAAAACTGACATGTGGATCAATGGAATCCAATTGAAGACCCTGACATTAACCCACACATGTATGAACACCTGCTTTTTGACAAAGAAGCCAAAATTGTACAATGGCAAAAAGAAAGCATCTTCAACAAATGGTGCTGGCATAACTGGATGTCAACATGTAGAAGACTGCAAATAGATGCATATCTATCACCATTCACAAAAGTCAAGTCCAAGTGGATCAAATACCTCAACATAAATCCAGTTACACTGAACCTTATAGATGAGAAAGTAGAAAGCAGTCTTGAACCCATTGGCACAGGAGACAACTTTCTAAATATAACACCAGTAGCACAGACACTGACAGCAACAATTAATAAATGGGACCTCCTGAGACTGAGAAGCTTCTGTATGGCTAAGGACACAGTAAATAAAACAAAACGACAGCCTACAGAATGGGAAAATATCTTCACCAACCCCACATCTGACAGAGGGCTGATCTCCAAAATATGTAAGAACTCAAAATATATAAAGAACTCAAGAAACTAGACAGCAAAATATCAAATAATCCAATTGGGATACAGGTTTAAACAGAGAATTCTCAACAGAAGAATCTCAATGATTCTTAATGAAAGACATTTAAGGAATTGCTCAACATCCTTAGTCATCAGGGAAATGCAAATCAAAAGGACTCTGAGATACCATCTTACATCTGTCAGAATCGCTAAGATCAACAACACTGAAGACAGCTTAAGTTGGAGAGGATGTGGAGCAAGGGGAACACTCCTCCACTGCTGGTGGGAGTGCAAACTTATGCAGCCACATTGGAAATCAGTATGGTGGTTTCTCAGAACATTGGGAATCAACCTTCCTTAAGACCCATCTATACCACTCTTAGGCACATACCCAAGGAATGCTCAATCATACCATAAGGACACTTGCTCAACTATGTTCATATCAGCATTGTTTGGATGGAACTAGAAAAGATCATCTTGAGTGAGGTAACCCAGAGTCAGAAGGACAAACATGGCATATACTCACTTATAAGTGGATACTAGATGTAAATCAAAGGATAACCAGACTACAACCTGTGGTGTTGTATTCCTCCAAATATTGTGCATGCTAATAAACTTATCTGGGGCCAGAGACAGAACAGCCACAATATTAAACATAAAGGATAGGTAGTGGTAGCACATGACTTTAATCCTAGCATTCCAGAGGCAGAAATCCATGTGTTCAAGGATACAGACAGGCATGGTGACTCATCACACCTTTAATTCCAGAAAGCAAGCCTTTAATTCCAGGGAGTCTTGGTAGAAAGCAGAAAGGTATATAAGGCGTGAGGACCAGAAACTAGAATCATTTGAAATAAAATGGGAATTAAATACTAATACCTGTATATCAGCCATCTGGAATTCTAAGCCCATTCCACTTGTTCCCGGCATGGCAACATTTGTGCTATATCATTTCTTTTAAATTTTGATGTATATGTAAAAGATAAAAACTTATATCAAGGAAGTAAATATAGAAAGAAAATTTCTTTTTAATCAGCTCTTACATATTTCATTCATATTTATTTCAAACATATTCAAACTTTCATAAATGAAAACATGAAAATTCAAGTTTAGCATATTTCTTACCATCACAGAGTCTTCCACTATTTTTCCCTGTTTATTAATCATCTGTTAGGTTCAGGCACTGTGCTGAATGATAGAAATACAAAATAAACTAGGAACTTGAATCTATTTTCTAGGAGCTCTGCATATGGCTAGACATATCACCAAACAATGATATTGAAAGAGATAATTTATGAATGTGTGATACTATACAAGGCATGTTGGTTAATTTCATAAAAGAGTTGAGCAGGAGATAAACAGAAATGAGGTGAATAATAAGTCACTGGTTAACAACTGGCAGAATGTTTTTACATTTTAGAAAATACACAAGGTGTATCATACCTTAGGAAGAATGGAGAATTGCATATATCAATCAAACAAATTAATATTACTGGAGCAAAAATACAAACATGACTGAGTATGAATTTTTGAACTATGCCTCATATGGTTCAGGTGACTATGGTTCAGGTAACATTTGGCAGCAAAAAAGGGTTTGTCACAAGTATAACAAACTTGTTTTCCAGAGCTTTTTCCATATCAGAACTGCACAAGTCTACAATCCTTTGTTTTAAATCTTTAGTGACAACTGTGTTTTGAAACCTAGCATGTGAATGGGATAAATAGCTGGCTCTGCTTGGCCTAGTGTACAAGCTATGCTACCTGAGCTATGCCTGGGAGTGAGAATGGTGTGGGTGGGCTGGAGCCTTGAACACTCATCAGGTTCACTCATGTATGGGCTGTGCAACCAAGACAATGCCTGAAGTTTGGGGATGGCATGAGCATGTAAGAGTTCATAGATTCTTGAGGCTGGGCCAGTACACAGGATGTGTGACCTGGGTTAGGCCTGGAAATTGGTTATGGCACAGGTTGGCTAGGGTTAGGTGGACTTCCCAGACTGGGCCGACACACAGGATGTATAGCTTGGGTTAAGCCTTGAGGTTGGATATGGCACTCTGGCAGGCTAGGGTCAGGCAGACTCAAACTCAGACTGCATACAGGATGTGCCACCCAGAGTAGGTCTGGAGATTGAGAAGGCCACAGGCAGGCTAGAGTACAGGGAACTCACCAGACTGAACCAAATCATATGATATGTGATCCAGGCTATGCCTGGAGGCTGAATATGGCCTCACTGAGGTTTTTTGTTGATTTTCATTTTCACTTTTAGTTTCCATTTGCTTTTTTCTCTGTATCTTGTATTTCTTTGTTGATGGTTTATGTTTTAATTCATGAGTGTTCATGATTACTTAGTAAATACCTTTTATGAGTCAGTGTGGGGGATTCTTCCTGTAATTCCGGCACTCAGTAGGCTAAGTTTTAGATCAGGGTTTTAGAAAAAGACCCTATCTGAAAAAGCCCAAAAAATTTAATGATAGTTACTTTCTTCTCTTTGTCAAGTCTTTCTATGACATGTGCCATTTTGATTAGTCTATATCGAATGTCTATTTCTGTGCAAATTAAGATTTTTTGGTAGTTCTTTATGTGCCAAATAAGTTTGAATTGTGTTATATACATTTGACTGTTACTTTTTTGATTTATCTTTTGATAGATGTTATGGAGAAGATTTATTAATAAGAGTTTTTGCTGTGCTTAGGGTTAGACCCACCCATACACAAGTAGTGGAAGTTGTTGCTGATCTGAGTTCATGAATAGCTAGCTTCTCTAGTAGGTAGATACTGCCCACTTGTATGATTGAGTCATATCAATTGTCTCAAGTGTTAATAAAATGGAGAATTTAAAGAAAAACAATTTTGCTGTCCTTGCCCTCATAGAGCCATAGCTCCCCATCGTGGGAAAGAAATCTTTTCTTTCTCAGATATTTGGCTCTTGCAAAATGATGTTTGTGTATTATCTCTGCCTTATTTCACTCAACATAATGACTTTAGGTTTACCCATATTGTAGTATTGGTCAAAATTTCATCCTTTCAAAGTTATTTATTTAATTGACAAGTCATAATTGTACATTTTGTGTAGTACAATGTGAGGTTTTCACATATGTATATATTATAGAAAGGATAAATCAAAATAACTTACTTACCCTCCACCTTACCACAGATTTTTCTTATATGGGGAATTGAACCTAAGGCCTCATCCTGGCTAGGCAAATGCTCTATCACTACTACATCCCTAGTCATATTACTCTTTGTCTTAATTGGGGTTTCTAAGTTTGCTGTAAAGAGACATCATAACCACAGCAACTCTTATAAAGGAAACATTTAATTGAGGTGGCTCACTTACATTTCAGAGGTTAAGTCTATTATCATTATGGTGGGGAGCATGGTGGCATGCAGGCAGACATGATGCTGGCTACATCTTGATCAGAATGCAACAGGAAGTTTGACTGTCTCACTGGGAGTAGCTTGATCATAGAAGACCTCAAAGCTCACCCCTACAGTAACACACTTCCTCCAATAAAGACATACCTACTCCAACAGAGGCATACCTCCTAATAGTGCCTCTCCCTTTGGAGGCCTTTTCTTTCAAACCACCATACTCTTTGATGTGAGAATGTTTAAAATTAATTCTTTCATAAAGTTAAGAAGGAAGTAATTTTAGTGTATTTGCTGTCAAGCTGTAGATCAGAAAGAATTTATGTCATAGTGGTTAAGAGTTCAGGCTGTGGTTTCAGACTCTATGAAAAAGCTTTCTTAATGTATGTGATCTTGATAATGTATATAATCTTTCTATGCCTCAGTTTTTTTCTTACTTGTAAAACAGAGATTAAAACATCACTTACCTTATATAATTATTAAAATTATTTAAAATAAGGTGGTAAAAATAAACTACTACATTTAAATAGATAATACATGTAAGATACTCAGAATGGTGCATAGGTCATAATAAATACTCAAAAACATTAGCTAGAAGTTCAATGGATGGCGGTGGTAGTGGTGGAGATGACGATAGATGATATTTTGTGGCACAGTCCTCCCATTATGATATGAAGCATAAACAATTACATTTTATCACCTTAGCCCTCAGAGAAGATTATATACATAGGAAGCAATAAGAAGCAAGGATAATGAGAATTTTCTAATAATAATGAAGATTACGAATATTATGGAAATAGTTCTCCCTTGAAAGAATGTTTAGATCCTTTGTCTGCCTCTCGTTATTATTGTCAAGCTTTTATTTACATATGATTCACCTAGAGGTCTTGTTAAAATGCAATAGATCTGGAATAGAGATTGAGAATCTAAATTTAGACCAAGCTGATGTTGATGTTTATGGCCCGCGAGTTACAGTTTGAATAGCAAGGCCTAATAATGAATGCCTTGTCATAGTTACAGAATATTAGCATTAGTAATGAAAATTATTCATTAATTTTAGTTTGGTATACACACACACACACACACACACACACACACACACACACTTTCTGTAGCAGGCTTTTTTGAACCACCAGTCCCCAAATAATGACAGGGAGATTTATTAATTATGAATGCTTGGTCTTAGCTTACACTTGTTTCTAGCTAATTTTTTTTAAACTTAAATTATCCCGTTTCTATTAATCTATGTGCTGCCCTGAGGCTCATTTACCACATTTACATACTGTCCATCCTGCTTTCCTGCTTCCTTCATGCCTGGCTGGCTGCTTTTCTCTCTGCCTGCCAGCCCCACCTATCCCTCCTCTGCCTACCTATTGGCCATTCACGTCAATCAGGTGCCTTAGGCAGGAAGGTAAAACAGGAACACATATTTACATAGTTAAACAAATGCAAATAAACAAATGCAACTCATCTTCACATAGTTAAACAATTATTCTGCAACACAAACAAATGTAACACAACTTTACTTAGTTAAATAAATATTTTATTCCACAACAAATTTCTGGTATGAAGGAATTTTAAGTAGTGAAATTAGAAGCCATTGAATAAGAGTACTTAGGGAAGGATCAGAGAAATGATATTTCTGCCTTCCTATTCAAGACCATCTGAATAATCCCTGGCACTCTGGAGTATGTCAAAACTCAAAAGTCATTACATATCATGTTATATTACATAGGAATAGACAAAAACTAAGAAAAATATTGAGAATTTTTACTGCAATTGTCCAGAATTAATTAGTTCTTTTAAAATTAATTCTAATTAAGGTTGAGAATCATGCATCTTGTTGTGCTCATATTACTTTGCTTTTCATCTGCTGTGATTCAAGTCATATTATCTTTATTTTCACATTGTATTATGCATCTAAAGATAGTATAACTAAAGAATTTAAGTGAACACTGAAAAATTTATGGAGTTTTATTTATTGGAGGTGGTGTGGCTGAAGATTTTATTTCTGTGATTTTGTTATAATTATTCATATGATGCCAAAAGAAGAGTCATAGCTTCTTCCTTCTTAGCTAACTGCATATTTCACTTGTTTTCCAAGTGAATTCCTATCCTCAGTAAATTTGAGCTACTTTAAACTCTTCTTTGGCTTCCAAGATAGTACTAACAATAATTGGATGCCTTTAAACATTCTATGTCTGCCATGTGCAAGGAAAGATCATTATCCTAACTGTAAAAAACTCAGTATGAATCTGTTCTCAATACTAAATATGCAGCATACTATTTTCTGTATCTTATAATTATGTCTTACATAATAGTGGGGAATTTATTTTGAGAAATGTATCATTAGGCAGTTTTGTCATGCAAATATCATAGTGTGCTTATACAAAATTAGAAAATTATGTTAACATTACTGAGATAATCTTGTGGAGCCACTGTTGTATATACACCCAGTTACTGGATGAGATGTCGTTCTGCAGTACAATCTGTACATTTTTTATTAAATATTAGTAGAAAATGTATAGTAATTGGAACTTTTCTTCAAGGTAAAATCTCTAGGCACTTATGCACTGACTTCACAGCAGGTACCTATGTACAGAATGTTGGGGAAGAAGAAATACTCCAAGATACCAAAAATGATAAATATGATTTAAACTTTTGTAATTTACTAACAAGAAAGGGTGGTTGATCAGGACAAAAAAAATTCCAAAAGGATTGTGGGAAATGCAAGATTAGGCACCATTAACTAAAAAGGGCATCAGTTAGGATAACAGAACTTGAGGCCAGAAGTATGGTTTGCAGACTGAAAACTGTAAAGGACACATAAAAAGCCAAGTTATTTCACACAAAAGTGAGCAGGAAGTAGAGCTGATGGGAACCATGTACAAAGTAGCTCCAGCCAGACTACAGAATGAAAATCCCATCCTTAAATATAGATAGCTTCAGATCTATCTATCTATCTATCTATCTATCTATCTATCTATCTATCTATCTATCTATCTATCATCTATATTAGTTCTTTTAAAATTATGAAGAATATACATATGTATATGTATATTCTTCTAAATGACTAAAAGTACTTGTAATATGACTAGTCTAGTTACCACAGGTAGTATTTCAGAGTGTACTATATAATTGCACCACTTCTCCCATATTTTATATACTGTAGGCATTTTTATTTTTATTTTTTACTTCTTTTTCTTTTTTTCTTTCTTTCTCCCTTCCTTCCTCCCTCCCTCCCTCCCTCTTTCTTTCTTTCTTTCTTTCTTTCTTTCTTTCTTTCTTTCTTTCTTTCTTTCTTTCTTTCTTTCTTTCTTTCTTTCTTTCTTTCTTTCTTTCAGGTTTTTCGAAACAGGGTTTCTCTGTGTAGCCTTGGCTGTCCTAGAACTTGCTCTATAGACAAGGCTGGACTTGAACTCATAGACATCTGCCTGCCTCTTCCTCCTGAGTGCTAGGATTAAAGGTGTCCACCACTACCGCCTAGCTGAGTAATTTTTAAATTAAAAAAAAAATTGGATTTATTTTTGTATATGAGTATTTTACCTGCATGTATGAATGTGCACCATGTGTGTGCCTGGTGCCTGTAGAGGCCAAAAGAGGCCATCAGATTCTCTGGAACTGAAGTTATAGGTGGTTGTGAGCAGCCATGTGAGTACAGAGAACCAAACTGTGGGTGCTCTTCAAGAGGAGCAAGTGCTCTTAACAGCTGATCCATCACTTCAGCCCCAATTGTAGGTGTTTTTAAAGAGCAAAAAAATTATCAATCTTCATCTTATTGAATTAGAGCCCTACCTATCTATAGCCTGTCAGAACACTAATATTTCCAATTGTTTTAATATATTATAATTTGAAATTTATTCATTAGTCATATGCTTAGTGAACTTGCACTTTACAACATTGTTATTGATGAAGATGAAGACCAATGCCAGGCCTGCAATTCCAGCACTTAAAGCCAAGGCAGGAAAATCAAGAATTTGAGATTAGTCTGGACTACGGAGAAAGAACCTATCTCACCTTCTGTGACCAAAAATGAGAGAGGTCTTTATAGCTGTTTTATATTTGTTCTTCTTTAAATGTCCGTTTTTAAATCTTCTGGATATGTTTGGAACCTTGAACACAATAAGCCATTGGAAAAATGAGAGAAAATAGAAGAAATACCTTAGCTTTGAATGTCTTTGACCTGATGTGCCTGTCCCGTCCTTACCTTACTACTTAGATCAATAAACTTTACACAACCTTCACATTAACCCTACAAAAGTGGTCCTATACTCACACTAAAATATTTCATCAAAGATATATGCATACCAATATATAGATTTCTGTTCTTTTTCTATGAATATTTTAAGTCTAGAGATGGCAGTTTTGTTATTCTGACAAATTCTTTATTTACCTTATTTTGTGATTAATTCATTATTGCTTATGAGAATGATTCATTAAGTCATCCCCCTTACACTCTTTCATTAGCAGCACCTTTACAGATTTATTGTTTTCTTTGTGTTTGGCATTTCCTTCCCTTGGCATTAGTTAAATGTAATATTGACACTAGAACAGCCACTTGTCCGTCCTCTTGGTACTATGGCATTAGAAAATCAATTAAAACAAGGTTTTCACTTTTCTTTTTTACTAATAGGTTCCAACTTCCATGGAATGTCCTCCCATAATGTCATCTAGATCCATTATTTATACTAAATATGGTTTAAAGACCAGCAATCTTCCCATTCGACGCCCAGGTTACCAGGTATATTTGAACTGTTGTTGCTTAGAGCCTTGATAGAAATGAGAAATCATTGGAAGCATGACCTAGTCTTATAATGGGATTTTTATAAAGTAGACATTTCTCTGTATTATTACTCTTTTGTAAAAGACAAAACTAATTTTATCATTTCCTGTATCATATAAAGATAAAAAATGTGCTTACCTAGCACAGAACTTTATAAGCTTGTGTTTATTAAACTTCATCTGGATTCTTATATTTTCAATGGTCTTTTTATTCATCCATTCATTTATTCATTCAACAATTCTGTGATTAGTAATGGAGGTAATTTAGATTGAACATTTCAGAGATAGCTTTCCAGAGAACTGATAAAAGATGAATGGTAAGATTTAGAAAATAGACAGCCAGGCAATAGTCATACATGAAAACTTTTGAAGAAGGGATAATCAATTCAAAGATGGAAGGTTCCAGGACAGTGAGAAGTGAATTTTGAGGACAATTTCAACTAATCAATGTGTAAAGGATAAAAACTCAACATCACAGTCAGTGTATATTGGCTCAGAGTACTGTTTTCTAGAAAACAAAGTTTTTCTTCAATCTTTAGCTTTGATTCTTAAGCATCTGCCTAACAAAGCTTCAGGTATTAGATACTGAGAAAAATAAAATATTCTTAATTTATTTTTATAACCAAGGAGACAGGTATAAATGATAAAAGATTTTTTTGCTTTCTTTTACTTAGATGCAGTTCAAGTAGAGGCAACAAAGCAGAACAACTCAGATTCAAGTGGAAAAATTATGATCTTTCAACAGGCTGAACTGAACTGAATCATCCTCATCTTCCAAATTCAATAAACACAACCCTGGCATTTGATAATCTTGAGGCTATTCAATTCAATACTTTGGAGATTATGTACTCTATTTTGTTTCAGTAATTATCCTGTTTTTCTCTATTAAAATAATTTTCTATGCAGCATGTATTTTATCAAAGTTAAATTATACAAAACTTCTTGTAATTTTTGTTTGGATAATTTCTTTAAAATTTGCTTTTGAAATACTATAAAAATGTAGAATATTTGATCACACTGTGTGAAAATGTGTTAGTGTTTTATTCTGATTGGTTTCATAAAGAGCTGAATGGCCAATAGCTAGGCAGGAGAGGTTAGGTGGGACTTCCAGGAAGAGATAGGAACTCTGGGTTAGAATCTGGCACAGGGGATTTTACCAGGGAGACATGGAGGAAATTGGACATACAGAATGGAGGACAGGTGGAAAGCCACATGGCAAAATATAGATTAATAGAAACAGGTTAATTTAAGTTATAAGAGCAGGTTGGGAACAAGCCTAAGTTAAAGGCCAAGCTTTAATAATTAATAAAAAGTCTCCTTGTCATTACTGGGGATCTGGCAGTGTCCTACCCTCCCCCCTCAAAGTTCTGACAAAAAAAGTCTGACTACAAAATAAAGAAAGGTAATATATTAATTTCCCTTCCAAGTAATACAAAGATCTTAGAATACTTACTCCAGGGTGTAGCTGGAGAGCTTCTCTCCAGGTCCCACCAAGCCCCGGCAGTCTGACAGCCCACTTATAAAATAAACACACAGACGCTTACATTACTTACAAACTTTATGGCAGTGGCAGGCTTCTTACTCACTGTTCTTACATCTTAAATTAATCCATTTCTATAAATCTATACCTTGTCACTGTGGCTTGTGGCTTACTGGCATCTTCACATGCGGCTTGTCATGGCCACAGCTGGCAGTGTCTCCTTCCGCCTTCCTGTTCTCTCCTCTCTATTAGCCCCGCCTATACTTCCTGCCTGGCCACTGACCAATCAGTGTTTTATTTATTGACCAATCAGAGTAATTTGACATACAGACCATCCCACAGCACCAGGGCACACTCCTGACACATATTTTAGTGCTTCATAGTATGATCTGATGCCTCCTAGTTTAGCCCCTGAAAATTAAAACTGTAAGTGTTAATATTAATAATAGTAGTTTTATTTAGATTCAGCTACACATTTACAAATTCTTTATTAACCATTCTTTTGTATTAGGATCATATCTCTTCATTGAAAGAACACTTTTAGATGTGCATTTAATGTAGTCATGTTGGTGATAAACTCAGGTTTCTTTTAATCTGAAAATAAAATCACATTCTTTTTTTTTTTTTTGAGAAAGTGTCTTGCTTTGTGGTCTATGTTGGTTTTGAACTTTATGATCCAAGCTGGCCTTCTTAGAATTCTCCTGTCTCTCCCTAGTTTCTGGGATAAGATGCTATATACCACTATGCCCAGCTAATATTCATTTTAATTTTTTTTTAGTGGTAGAGAAAGTTTTAGTTTTCATTGTTTTGTTTTTAGTTATCAAAATCATATATAAACTAAATACCAAGGTGTAGTTAGAGTTTTCCTGCCTTGCCCACAGTCAGGACAAATCTTTGTCACCCACCAGTCCCACAGCCGCTCAGACCCAACCAAGTAAACACAGAGACTTATATTGCTTACAAACTGTATGGCTGTGGCAGGCTTCTTGTTATCTTGTTCTTATAGCTTAAATTAATCCATTTCCATAAATCTATACCTTGCCACGTGGCTCGTGGCTTACCGGCATCTTCACATGCTGCTTGTCATGGCGGTGGCTGGCAGTGACTCCTTCTGCCTTCCTGTTCTTTCTTTCCTCATCTCTGTTAGTCCTGCCTATACTTCCTGCCTAGCCACTGGCCAATCAGTGTTTTATTTATTGACCAATCAGAGCAACACATTTGCCATACAGAACATCCCACAGCACCAAGGCTTCCCAAATTGTACAAATCTCATCTAACTTTATCATGTATTTTTATTTTTGCTATTTTTCCCCTCCCAACTCTTTCCTTCTCCCCACTCCCTCTTGAATGTATGGCCTCTCCTTGTATGGTTATTATTGTATTTTATATAAACATATATAACTTACTGAGTCCATTTAATGTGGTTCATATTTACATGTATTTAGGGCTGACCATTTAGGATTGGGCAACCTATTAGGGATCTTGCTCTGGAAAAAGATTATTCTCCCTCCCTCAGTAGACACTGAGTAGCAGGGCCATATGAAATTTCCTTCCTTCTCATTTGCATGTCCTCTGGTGTGGTCATTATGCAGGTCTTGTTTAGGCACCTACATTGTTGAGATTTCTTGGATATCATATCCCTGTCGTGTCTAGAACTCACTGTCTTGCAGCAAGTGTTCTGGTCCTCTGTTCTTACAGTCTTTCTGCCCCACTCTTCTAATATGTTCCCTGAGTCTTAAGTGTGGGAATTGTGTTGTAGATGTACTAATTGAGGCTATGCACCCATGGTCACCTATTCTCTGCATTTTGATCAGCTATGGATCTCTGTCTGCTGGAGGAGGAGGAGGAGGAGGAGGAGGAGGAGGAGGAGGAGGAGGAGGAGGAGGCGCAGGAGGAGAAAAAGAAGAAGAGAAGGAAGAAGAAAAGAAGGAGAAGGATGAAAAAATTGTTTTTAACCCTTATTTGTGGACATATGATTTAGGAAAGTGGTAGTAATAATTTCTCCTCCAGGGCCTGTGATTCCTCCAACCATTGGTAGTTGAGTAGGTTTATAGTACTCTTGTACTGAGCAGGCCTTAAATCCAATTCGACAGCCGTTGATTACTTCCAAGGTATACATGTCAATATCACACCATTAGGATATCTTGTTGGACTAGTCATTGCGGTTTTTCAGGCTTAACAGCTGGGTAGAACTACTGATTACTTTTCTCCCTTGGCAATTTGCATAGGACCTTCTTATACAATGAGAGCTAGCTTGGGGAGGAGGTGTTTCAGGTCAGTATCAGCTTGATTTCTCCATCCTGTGACTGAAGTGTATGGTGTCTTCAGCAATAAGGTTTTAACCTTCAACTTCTGGAAGGCAACCAAGGGCATTAGCAATGGCTTATATTGTTGTGTGGATCTCTTAGATTCCCAGACCAATAACTTGAAAGGATGTTTCCCTTATTTGGTACTGGGGTATTTGTTAGTCTATGGCTCCTAGGGGGAACATTATCACCTCATGTGGCTTAATTTCATTTAAACCATATACACATGTGTATATGTATACACATATTATATTTATTATATTATTATATTAAATGCATTTTTAAGTAAGCTTATAGAGCAATGTTTCCCTATGACTTTCCCCAACATTCTTAGGGTTATTTAGCTCTCCTTCTTCCCTCTTCTTCTGTATTATCCTCCCTCCCCTTCCACAGTTGTTATCCTCCCCACTTTTTCCTTCTCCTTTATAGCACCTGTATCCTACTATTCCTCTCTCTAAAGCTCTTCACTCCTCCATAGCCTCTACTTTCCTGGCTTATGCTGTTATTCCAGGTTATATAATCAAATCTAATGATCCAGAGCTGGGAACCACAAATAAAACACAACATTCAACATTTGTCTTTCTGAGTCTGGGTTACCTCATTCATTTATCAATTGATGAACATTTAGATTGCTTCTATTTCCTATCTACTGTGAATGGATCTGCAATGAACATGTCTGAACAAGTGTCTGTGAAGTAGGATGTCTAAATCCTTTGGGTATGTGCCAAGGAATGGTATAACTGGGCCATATGGTAGATCTACTTTTAGCTTTTAGAGAATTCTCCATACTGATTTCCATAGTGGCTGCAGCTACACCAGTTTGCAATCCTACCAACAGTAAGTGAAAATTCTCCTTTTGTTGTAGGAATTTAGTTTTCACTGTATCTAGGGTAGACATTATAGTTTTCACTGTATCCAGAGAAAACATTAGAGTGAATAGTTGTTTTCTAGAAGTACTTTGACCTTGAAGAATCATTGTGGAAAATAGTGATTGTTTTCCATGATTTATAGAATTGTTTTTCTGAAGAGGCATTACAGACTTTACACGACTTTGGTCACAAGACACCTCTGGCACACCTGAGGCTTTTGAATTATTGTGTACTGCAAATGATACACACAATAAAGGACTAAAGTCATGTGGGCATGTGATGTTTTCCTTTAGAGAGACATATACATTAGATAAGACCTTGGTATGAAGAAATACTTTACCCCAAAAAACAACTGTGTAACAATCAATAAATATGCTTTTGTAATGCTGTTTGAGGTTCAGTTCATCAGAGGCTGGACCTTCTATAATTGCTAAGGAAGCTGAACACAATCCTAGCCATTTTTATTTCTTCCAGTTTATTGGGTCTTTTTTTTTTTTTTTGACTCCTGGTTTCTTGAGTTCTTTATAGATTCTGGATATTAATCTTTATCAGATATCTATCTTGCAAAGATTCTCTCCCACTCAGTGGGCTTCCTTTTCACTAGGTTGATTGTTTCCTCAGCTATACAGAAGCCTCTTAGAATTATCAGGTTCCATTTGTCAGTTGTTGCCCTTACTTCCTGAATGAATGGAATCCTATTCAGAAAGTCCTTTCCACACCTAAATCTTGCAGGGTTCTGCCTATGTTTTCTTCTAGCAGCTTCAGGGTTTCAAGTTTCACATTGAGGTCTCTGGTCCATTTTAAGCTGATTTTTGTGAATGGTAATAGTTATAAGCCCAGTTTCATTCTTCTACATGTGAGGTTGGCTGTGGTTTGTTCTGTTTCTCTGGTCTTTCAGCATTCACCCCAATACCTGGCTACAGGTTTGTTTTTATTAATAAGACCTTTTGCTACATCTGGCTCCCAACATTCATGGTACGAATTTGAGGAAAAAGGTACTTGCCTGTGGCCTTGTGGGCCCCAGCTCAGACCCGAGCTACACGTTGCTGGTTGTGGTAGCACACTTGGTTGGATTTACTGAAGGAGGCAGAGGCAGAAGGATCCCAAGTTTGAGGCTGGCCTAGGAGGCTTGCTAAAGGAGAATCTTCAGCTGGGGCTGAGCCACAAGTGGTGGCGGTGTTACCATGGATGTGGTGGCTTCTGCTCTGAGCTACAAGCTGCTTCTCATCGTGTTGGTGACTGCAATGATGCTGCTACCTGGGACGAAGGGTTTACTGCTACTTGTTCAGAGAAGAATTGCCAGGACCATCATGTTACAAGAAAGCATTGGCAAAGGCCAGTTTGGAAAAGTTTGGCAAGACAAATAGTGGGGAGAAATTGTTGTGAAGATTTTCTCTTCTAGGGAAGAACATTCATGGTTCTGAGAGACAGACATTTATCAGACTGTGATTGCTCCAAACCATAGAGGAGGCGTGTGTGTGTGTGTACGCGCGCGCGCACACACACACACACACACACACACACACACACACACACACACACACACATCTAAAGGGAACCATGACCACGCCTAACAGCAACTTTGAAATCTTCAAAAGGATGATGGGACCCCACAATGACGATTCCACATGGACTATGGAAAAACCATTAAGCTGATTAACACCACAGAAAAGATCAGCTTTGGACTACAAACTGCTCAGGACAATTTCAAGTTGGCTAGCTGAGATGATTCAGATTCACAGACAACTGGAGCTAGGACTTGAGATAAGCCCTGCACTTTCCCATTATGCAGAGACTGGACAACAAATGATACAGCTACCTCTCCCAGGACTTGACAATTAACCCAAAAATTTTCTTTTCAGGATTCCCTAAAGATGTCTTCACCCCCAGAAAGCAGGAAGTAATTTTAAGAAAACGACACCCATATTTTTTGGTCATTCAATGGCTTTTGGATAATTGTTATTGTTTATGATGATTGGTTACAAGTTGTTGTTAATGGTTAAAAAAAAGCTAAGCAAAGGAGATAGATACAGGGTTCTTGTTTAAAGAAAAGGAAAAGAAAAACAAAGATATAGAAAAGGGTAGATCCCTGAATCTACTCTGAAAAAAGGGAAGATGTAGAAATGATAAGATAAATGGTAGATTTTTGGATCCACTCAGAAAAAAAAAAAGAAAATTTGGATATGATAAGATAAAAAGGGAGATTATTTGAATCTACTTTTAAAAAGGAACTAGTTGTTTTAAATAGGATAAGTAATGAAATTTTTTTATCTGAATTTATCAAATGTTAATGGACTGGATATTGTTATATATTAATAGATTTTTGTCTGAATCTGTCAAATGTTAATGGACTAGACACTGTTAATATAATTCTTGACTGTATATATTGTATATACTTATTGGATATAGTTTTTCTTGTATTAGTTATAAGCTTTTTTAAATTTTAGACAAAAATGGGAAATGTGGTGATATTTGTGTCCCCCAATATATTGTGCACCTTAATAAACTTATCTGGGGTCAGAGAACAGAACAGCCACTAGATAGACATAGAGGCCAGAAAATGGTGGCGCACACACCTTTAATCCTAACATTCTGAAGGCAGAGATCCCTTTGGATCTCTGTGAGTTCAAACCACACTGGAAACAGCCAGGCATAGTGACACACGCCTTTAATCCCAGGAGGTGATGGCAGGAAGCAGAAAGGTATATAAGGCATGAAAACCAGAAACTAGAGTCTGTTATGCTTTTGGCTTTTAGCAGCAGTTCAGCTGAGATTCATTTGGATAAGGACTCAGAGGCTTCCAGTCTGAGGAAACAGGATCAGCTGAGGAACTGGCGAGGTGAGGTGGCTGTGCCTTGTTCTGCTTCTCTGATCTTTCAGCATTCACCCCAACACCTGACTCTGGGTTTGTTTTTATTAATAAGACCTAACAATTCATGCTACATACATGTGAACATCCCGTTTTCCCAGTTGTTGAAGATGCTGTCTTTCCTCTAGTGTGTATTTTTGGCATCTTTTTTTTTTGTCAACTATCAGATGGCTGTAATTACATGCCAATGATAGAGATGCTGGTTAATTTTACTTATTAATATGTGTGCGGGGGTGGGTGCATTATCTACCAGAAAGTAGATAATGGAGGTCTGAAGACAACTTGCTAGTGTAGGTTCTCTTCTTCCACCATTTAGATCCTGGAAATTGAACTCAGATTTCAAACTTGACAATGAGCCTTCATCCATTGATCCATCTTGCTGGTCCTAATAAGCATTTTTTAAATTAAACTAAATTTATATACATATACAATCTGCTATAAACATTCTTTAAAATTTTTCTTTATTTGTTCTGATTTCATATGTGTGTTGAATGTATATACTTACAATGTAATAACAAACAAAACCCACTACATCACTACATTGAAAACCAGCTTTCTTAGCTTCTTCAGTCTTGCTTCGTTTCTTCGCAGCAACTCAACCAATTGTCCCCCAGTCTTCTTCTAACCCCACACATTTCCTAAGGATGTCTAGAGATCTTACTTCACACACACACACACACACACACACACACACACACACACCCTTAAAAAAATACCAATTTATAATTACTTGGTTCTATATGCTACATTTGCTTTTATTTGCAGTGTCTCATGCAGTGCTTATGCCACCACACCTGGTTTATCAATACATTTGCTTTTAAAGGGTTGTTGTGGAGGACAACGCTGGGGGAAGTCCTTGAATCTATGAAATTAATCCCAGCTCTTGGGATTTTGCACGTAAATTATAAGCATTTGAAAGCTTTTGACCCAGAGGGTGATGAGATTCTCAATGAAGGTGTCTTTTGAGGAAGACTGGTGTAAAATGTGGGATATTTTTTGAGTCTAGGGGATATACTCAGAATCAGGTCCATTAGCTGCGAAAGGGAATTGGGATCGCCTCGGAAGCCACTCTGGAGAGTGCGCTCCATTTTGAGGTGCAGGTAGAGGTGAGGTCTGGCATGGTCTGGATTCCCAGGGCTTTAGCCTTGCCCATTCCCTAAATCTCTGACATTCCTTTTCCCAGGAGTCGGAATTGGTCCTCCAGCAGTTGCGGCTTTTCCACCACATCCTTTCTAAACTTGTCACTCATACGCGTATAGCCAATCACCACCTAGACATAAGCACCAATGAATACGCAGACTCATAGGAACAGAGGCGGTCCTGCAGGTGCAAACGATCCAATCACGGACGCCAACGGACGCCGCCTCAGAAGGCAGTTATTTGCGCTCGGGCTTTCTTAAGATGGCGGCGGCTAAGGACGGATGTGGCTTAGAAGCTGCTGCTGGAAACGGGCGGCGGCTCCACCTAGGGATTCCTGAAGCGGTGTTTGTGGTAAGAGACCCTGTTCCTTGGCGTCTTGCTCTCAGTTAAGATTGCTTTCCAGTCACCACAGAGGCCTGGTGTTTGGGGGAGGAGGGAGACTGAGCTAAAAGGTCCCGGAATGTAATGCCCGGCCTGTTGTCCCAACCCGCATCTTAATTTTTCAGACCCTGTGAGGGGATGGTTTGGAAGAGTGGTAACCCTACCAGGGCCCAGAAGAGGGAGCGGGGAGGAGCACTGCGGAGTAGGACCCGGATGCTAGGCGGGCGTCCTTTGGTACTGTCCAGTTGTTGCCAGTGGTCATCTACTTTTGAAAAAAAAAAAAAAGGCGGGTTATTGAGAAGCACAAGACAACTATGATGCAGGAGGACAGTGAGTAGTCAGGACAGCTAAGGCACCTAGTCAGTTTGAGCAGGGTCGTGGGCCGTTTCCTTGGGAATGGAACTAGACTGCCGAGAAAGTTAGCACGAATGTGAAGTTCTCGTGTGTCTTGCTTTTAGGAATTGAAACCTTATGCAGTGGGTAACCGGCTGTGATTAGGTGTCTGAAACCATTTGGTTTTACTTACACCATTCAAGCCGTTTGGGTAGACAACAAATTTGTATGCAGTTGTGAGAATTGTGGGGAATGCAATTGGAAGGTTTCACATAACAGGGAGACCAACACAAATTCAAAGAGAAGGTAGAAGTTGTATATATTTTCCCATTTATTTGTGAAGCACTGCTATAAAATCTTAGTGGAATTTTCCTTGACTTTTTGGTTTGCACCAAAAGTATATACTCGGTTTTATGTCTAACATTCTTCAAAAGACCCGTTTTGTTTGTTTGTTTGTTTATTTGTTTTACTTAAATCACATTTTATATTGTATATTTTAATTTGCTGGTGTAATAATTGTTTTGGGTATTCTCAGTGTGCTGTGCTTTTAAAAATATCTTTCACCGGGCGGCGGTGGTGCACGCTTTTAATCCCAGCACTGGGGAGGCAGAGCCAGGCAGATCTCTGTGAGTTCGAGGCCAGCCTGGTCTACAGAGTAAGATACAGGACAGATACGGAGAAACCCTGTCTCAAAAAACAAAAAAACAAAACAAAACAAAATCTATCAAGTGATTTTTACATGAATATTTTCTGAGGTTCAGAAATTAAAGAGATTTTGCAAAAATTAGGAGGTAGTTGCTGTTGTTCCTATTTTGTAGATGTAGGTGAAGAAACCAAGAAACAGTCCCTGAATAATTTGTCCCAGATCACACAGGATATAAATGAGGTACTCAGATTTTGCATTTGAGTAGACAGGTGGGCTTCAGAACCTCTTTGGTCATGCTCTATTACTTAGAAATGAGGTAGTTTTTTTTTTTTGTGCTATTTCTCCTAATCCTACCACAATGCTTTATACATAAGATTGTGTGTATACACACACATTCCCATGTGTCTTAAATATAACAGTAATCAGAGGTAACTTTAGAAGTTGAATTAATGAATACAAACCTTATCTGAAGGTTGTATAGTCTTATCCTAAAATATACTTTATTTTTTGAGACAGAGCCCCACACTGTAGCCCAGGCTGGCCTAAAACTCACTGTGTGGACTAGGCTGGCCTCAAACTCATAGCAACTCTCCTGTCATACTTTCCAAGAGTTGAGATTAAAGACACGGTGACATCTGGTTTTAAAGTTTTATGGTTAAGTAAAATTTAAAAAGCTAAATATGGTTAAATATACCAATAAGATATAATAAGCAGCTCAATCTATACATAATTATTTTGATATTCCAAAACTAATGGTAGTGGTATGATATTTTAACAACATGAAATTCTACATTAGAGAGTATTTGAATCCTGCCCCAGCTTCCCATTTACTGCTTAGCCTTGAGTATATAGGGATGACAATGTTTACAGAGTTATTATGAAAAGCAAAACATGTTCAATTGAATTAAAGCAGTAAGAAAAAATGACAAATTTGGCACACAATTTGCTCACTTCTTTAGCAACTAGGGCACATGAATAGGCAGTGTGTTTCATTGCTAGTGATTTTCATATTTAGTACTAGGGCCACAGGAGAAATGTATAAAACAGGCAAGGTCATATATCTCAACCTATATATAAATCAGAATTAGAAAGGGAAGAATAAGTTAGCTATATAATATATGTAAACTGCCCCAAATGGTCTTTCTTTTACTTATTTTTGTCTTCTTTTGAGACAGGCATTATGTAGCCCAAGCTAACCCAAATTTGTTATATGTCTGAGGCTGTGCTTCTACTTCCTGAATTCTGGGATTATAGGCCTGTACCAGCATGTCTAGCTTATCTATAACTTTTCTTCTGGCAGTACTGGGGATGACCTAGGGTTTCATGTCTGGTAGGCAAGTGGTATACCACTGAGCTCCAGCTGTACCTGTCTTTAACATTTTATAATTATGTTTTTAATTAAAAACAAGCCTTTGGCAAAATTAGTTCTCACTAATGAAGTCTCACTGGGTTTATTAGACACACTTAAGGGTAGGCTCCATGCCCGGTAGTACGTGGCCAACATAAAATGAATTCAATGATATTTTTGTAGACTTGTCTTGTATTGCTTTGTTTGAGCTTTTTTTTTTTTCTCTTACTGGCCTTTTGCTTGGATGTTATTTCAGATTTTGTGTTTTTATGGATTTTTTTTTGGGTGTTTCTTGTATTTTTTCTGTTTTTAAAATTATGCTGTGGTGGTTTTTTGTATTCGCCTGTATTTTAAAGAGAGAGAGAGAAAAAGTATGGAGTTGGGGAGGTGGGAGGATCTTGGGGGAGTAGGGAGAGGGGAAATTGATCAGAATATATTTTATGAAAAAATTTTCAAAAAATTAAATAAAACAAGCCTTTGAAGAAAAAAAAACTTGTTCTTTTTCATTTTATAAATAAAGTGAAAATCAGATTTGTAATATGAATTTAAAATTTTATATTATTTTTTCATACTAAAGGAGGATGTAGATTCTTTCATGAAGCAGCCTGGGAATGAGACTGCAGATACAGTGTTAAAGAAGCTGGATGAACAATATCAGAAGTATAAGTTTATGGAACTCAACCTTGCTCAAAAAAAAAGGAGGTAATCAAAACAATTTCTACATTTAAAAAGTACTATAATTATTAATTATATAAGTTGTACAAGCTAATGAATTTTATTCTGATATACCCATACATGCAAATATTGTGCTTAAAAACTTTCCTTTTACTTTAGTCTGGTATATTTTGCTTAATATGATGACCTATATAGTTCTGTTAATGATGTTGCAAATGACATATTTTCATTCTTACTAATTGTTGTGTAATGTTCCATTTCCACATAAATGCATGTGCCATGCATACATACCTGTTTATCCATTCATCTGTTAGTCTTGGTTATTATGAATAGTTCCATAGTGAATATTAGTATGTACACAACTTTTGTATGGTTACTTTATTTCCTTTTGGGTATGTACTTAGGAATAATATTGCTGAATTGGGTAGTATTTCCATTTTTATTTTTTTCAGTTGTGTGTGCACATGTATGTGTTCAGGTTCATACATGCTATTGTGCAAGCATAGGTTCTCATGTGCCATAGTGCATTTGTGGAGGTCAGAGAACAACTTTCTGGAGTCAGTTCTCTTCTGCCACCTTGTTGAGGCAAGGTCTCTTGCTATTTCTGCCACTTTGTATACTCCAGGCTAGCTGATGTGTGAGCTTCTGGGTAGTTCTCCTGTCTCCTGGGCAGTTCTCATTTTGCCATCCTTAGATTACAGATGTCAGCCACTGCATCCTGTTTTTCTGTGAGTTTTAGGGATTGAACTTAGGTTGTTAGGCTTGCTCATCAGTAAGGGCTTTTACCTGCTGACCCTTTTCTCTGGCCTTATTTTTATATTTCTGAGGAGCATTCATATTGTTTTATATAAAAGATATTATAATTTACATTCCTATCAGCAGTCTATAAGGTACCTTTTTTCTGTATATCCTCGCAAGTATTGCTAATTAATTAATTATTATTATTTTTTTTTTTTTTTGGTTTTTTCGAGACAGGGTTTCTCTGTGTAGCTTTGCGCCTTTCCTGGAGCTCACTTGGTAGCCCAGGCTGGCCTCGAACTCACAAAGATCCGCCTGGCTCTGCCTCCCGAGTGCTGGGATTAAAGGCGTGCGCCACCACGCCCGGCAATTAATTATTTTTGAGACAGAGTCTCATATAGCACAAACTGGTCTTGAGTTTGCTATGTAGCAAAGGATGATCCTTCTGCCTTCACCTCCCAAGTGTTGGAGTTACAGGTATGTACCATAAGGTCTGGCTTTATTTTTCCTGCCATATTGGGTAATTGAACCTGAGACATCATGTGTACTAGGCAGGTGCTCTACCCTTGAGTTATATTACTAGTCCTTATTTTTTATTTTAAAATAGGTTCTTAAGTTGTCCCGATAGATCTTGAACTTTCAAACTTACTGCTTCTGCCTTCCAAGTAGCTGGGATGACAGGCCTACACCACTAGGTGCAGCCAGGTGTTTTTGATGATAGCTGTTTTGACTCTAGTGAGATGGAATCTCTGTAGTTTTAATTTGCATTTCATCTTTCCATGAAGTAGAGATCAGTATTTATATGTCTCAGCTTCACAGCTTGGCCCTTTCTCTACCTCTGGAGATCATATATATGTCCATACCCTTTTCTACTTTGTATCTATGATAAGATAGGTAATAATTCACACTGGGTGATTCAGAGAGTATCTAGATGATTTTGTACATTTTAAAAAACAGTGTGACAAATGTATACACTGAGAAAACATCACTGTGCTTTGCCTGATAGTTAGCTTATTATAATGTACTTGTGCTGAGAATGTACCTGGAACAGCACCATATAATACTACATAGGTGATTGATGTTTTCAGATTGGGATTAAATATGTTTGGATACATGTTGTTTTATAAATTAAAGTTTATAATCAAATACAGAGCCTGTGAATAACTTCTACAGAATGTGGCTTGTTCTAGAAATGTTAACAGAGAGCTAGACATATAAAGTAAGGATTTTATACTATGTATTGTATATATCCATGGTGTTACATCTCATCTTTTTAATTTAAAAATATTTTATGCATATGAATGTTTTGCCTTGTCTGTGCACCTGCATTAAAAAAATTAGAAAGAGTTGCTTAATGATACAACTCAAAAAGTTGAAAAAAGAACAAACCAAAACTAAACCCAATCAACATAAAAAAATAATAAAAATTTTCAGAGCACAAATCAATTAAATAGTAACAAAGGCAATATAAAGAATCAATAAATCTGGTTTGCATGCCTGGTGCTTGTGGAGGTCAGAACTGACATCAGATCTGTAACTCGATTGTCAGCCACCACATGGGTGCTGGGGATTGAACTTGAGTCCTCTGAAAGAACAGTGTTCTAAACCACTGAGTAATCTCTTTAATCCCTTAAATATTTTAATCAAATGTTTATATTCTTAGTGTTCTCTGTAGCTAGAAGTTTCTCTGGTCCTCCCTGGGCCCTGCAGTCCCGTGGCCTGCTTATAAAATAATCACACAGGGGCTTAATATTAATTAAAACTGCTCAGCCATTAGCTCGGGCTTACCACTGACTAGCTCTTAACTTAAACTCAGCCCATTTCTGTTAATCTATATGTTGCCACATGTTCCGTGGCTTTACCTGTGTGCCATTACATGCTGCTCCCTGGACGGCGGGCTGGCAGCCTCTGTGACTATTTTATAAGCAGGCCACAGGACTGCAGGACCCAGGCAGGACTGGAGAAACTTCTAGCTACAGTTCTCTATATAGTTTATAAATATACTTTGTTTTGTAATGTTGATCATAAATATTTTCTCTTATATCTAAAATATTTAAATAAAATTTATGAAATATCTTAACTATT
This sequence comes from Peromyscus maniculatus bairdii, assembly GCF_049852395.1. NCBI lineage: Eukaryota > Metazoa > Chordata > Mammalia > Rodentia > Cricetidae > Peromyscus > Peromyscus maniculatus. The sequence continues at coordinate 552,291 of NC_134875.1, read as the reverse complement.
TTATATTTGTAAATAGTCTTTAAAGGACATATCAGTTGAAAATTGCAAGGCTAGTAAGATGGTCCTGATGTTTATTTTTGCCTATAAAATACTATGTTAACCTTTTTATCCCTCCTCACAGGCTGAAAGGTCAGATTCCTGAAATTAAACAGACTTTGGAAATTCTAAAATACATGCAGAAGAAAAAAGTAAGTGTATTTTTCTTTGCAAGTATAAGTGAATCAGAATTCTTTGACAGAGGCCTGATTTCCTTGACTCTTTGGTTACTAGTACTTCATTTGTGCAGTAGGATTCACCCTACCTTCTTTAGCATATGCAGTAACATTAAAAATAGTATACGTGTGTCAAAAAGATGGCTTTGTAGCCTTCCCCTAAAATCAAGTTTAATTTTAAGCTACTCACTTAAATTACTTTTGTGTGTAAAATTTTAATTAGAAATGATGTTAGGTATTTTTAAAATGTCTTATTCTGAAGTAGCAAAATTTAAGAGTGCTTTTATTTTATTTTATTTACTTATTTTTATGGGTGTGATGCTGGCATATTGGCTTCATAGAAGGAGTTTGGGAGTGATCCTTCTGTTTGTGTTTTGCTTTGAATAATTTAGGAAGGATTGGCTGTACCTCTTTGCTTTGAATGTCTCATATAAGTCTTCTTTGAATCCATCTGGTCCTAGACTTCTTTTTTTGCTGGAAGGCTTTTATTTCATCCCTTCATTCCTTAGGAGTCTGTTTAGGTTATTGACTTTTTGGTTTAATTTTCATGGTTTGGCTGAATCTATTCATCCATTTCTTTTAGGTTTTCCAGCTTAATGGAGTACAGGTTTTTAAAATATTCCCTTATAATCTCCATTTCTTTGGTGTCTGTTGTTATGTTTCCCTGTTCATTTCTGATTCCGTATTTTGGATCCCTCTTTTGTTAAATTGGGCCAAGGGTATCTAAGTTATGTTTATCTTCTCAAAGAACCAGATCTTAGATTTGTTGATTTTTTTTTTAAATATTGTTTTCTTTGTTTCTAGTTAGTTGATTTCTGCTCTGATTTTTATTATTTTTTTGATGTTGGTTGGGTTTGAATTTGGTTTGTTCTTTTCCCAACTTTTTAAGTTGCATCATTAAGCCATTTATTTGTGCTCTTTCTGATTTTTTTTTATTAAGAAAATTTTTTCATTCATTTTACACACCAATCAAAGATCCCCCTCTTCCCTCCTCCCGTCCTCCCAGCCTCCCCTCCCAACCTATCCACCACTCCCTCCCACAAGAAGGCAAGGTCTCCCATGTGGAGGCACATTCAGTAGAGGTAAGTCCAAGCCCTTCCCCCTGCCTCAAGGCTGCATGAGGTGTCCCATCATAGGTAGTGGGCTCCACAAAGCCCAGTCATGCACCAGAGATGGATTCTGATCCTACTGCCAGGGGACCTCCCAAGCAGATCAAGCTACACAACTGTCTCACCATGCAAAGGGCCTAGTCCAGTCCCATGTAGGCTCCACAGCCATTGATCCAACTTTCATGAGTTCCCTTTTTTAATGTAGGCACTTAGAGCTGTAAATGTTGCTCATGGAACTGTTTTCATTGTGTCTCAGAGATGTGGTCTGTTTCCATATGCTGCTGAGTAGAATGTATATTCTTTGGTCTTTGGGTAGAACATTCTGTAGATATCTCTTAGGTCTGTTTGATATATGATGTCAATTAATTCTGATGTTTCTCTGGTTTTTTTTTTTGTTTTGTTTTTTGTTTTTTGGCCAGATGACATGTCTATTGGAGAAAGTGGGGTATTGTGATCACCTACTATTAATAGATTGATGTTAATCTGTATCTTTAAATCCAGTAGTAGATTTTTTTTTAAAAGTGAAATTGGGCACCCTAGAGTGTTGCACATATGTTTAGGATAGTAATATCTTCTTGGCTAACTATTCCCTTGATTAGAGTGATGTGTCCTCTTTATCTCTTCTGATTAATTTTAATTTGAAGTCTATTTTGTCAGATATTAGGATAGTGACACTTGCTTCCAGATCCCATTTGATTGGAGTACTTTTGTTCATCTTTTTACTCTAGGCCTTGCCTAACTTAAAACTAAGATGTGTTTCTTGGAGGTTTACCATAACCTTTATAGATGCAGGGATTTTTGTTGTCCTTATTTTATGGATGAGGAACTTGAAACATAGATAAATAGTGACATGCCAAATTTACACAACTAGCAAGTAGCTGAATCAGAATCCATGTCAAGTCATTTTAGCCATTCATTATATTATAGCCATTTGTTTTTTTTTTGTTTTTTTTTGTTTGTTTTTTTACAACTAAGTAAGTCTTCATGATGGTACTGTTTTAAATATCTTACGATTCCCTCCTTTATAACCTTGATATCAACCTGGCCTGTTTGTGGTACTGTCATTTTTTTAAAGGAGTCCACCAATTCAATGGAGACCAGATTTTTACTGGCAGATAACCTGTACTGCAAAGCTTCGGTTCCCCCTACTGATAAAGTGTGCCTGTGGTTGGGGGTAAGTAAATATTATAGCCACAGCTACTATATTTGTAAAATAATGTTTTCTGACCAACAAAACTATTTTTTTTCTTAATATGTAATGTCTTTATCTCTCTTTGATTTTAGAAAGAATGAAGGTGTAGAGTTCAAATAGTCCTTATTAGAAACTAACTAGAATTAGGATTGTCTTTTTAAGACTGCATACATTTAAAGTTTTTTCCAGTCAAGACAAAATTGATCAAACCTACTTTTCTTGCTCTCTCTCTCTCTCTCTCTCTCTCTCTCTCTCTCTCTCTCTCTCTCTCTCTCTCTGTTTGTGTGTGTGTGTGGTGGGTGAACTTGGGGCTTTGAGTATGCTGGGAAAGTACTCTACCATGGATCCACATTTGTCAGCCCTTTGTCTTTTTTTTTTTTTTAAGACAAGATCTCATGTAGCTCAGACTGTCTTTTGACTCATAATCCTCCTGCCTTTGCTTACCAACTACTGAGATTGCAGGCATGCCACCATGCCCAACTACTTCTTCAGTTAATGTCTTTTGTCTTTTTAAAATGCAACAGAAGGAAGAGAGTAGGGAGCAGGTGTGGGGGGTTTACCCACCAACCCCACAGCTCCCCAGAGTTTTCTTGAGTGTGAGCAGCAGGAAATATTAGATAGAAGGATTTATTGCGGAGAATCTTGCGGAGATAAACAGATAGAAAATAAAGGATAGCCTCGAGATGGCCTGGAACCTATTCCAACGGGGCTCCAACTGTCTCTGCCTCAGGGTGTTTATAGAGACGACAAGAGGTGGAGCAAAAGACCTCCTCCCCCAGCACAGCCAAGTGCAGACCATCTCAGACACTTGTACTCAGGCCAGTGGTCCTAATCATCCTCTATATGGACCTGCTGGGTAACGCCACTAGGAACCTGAGAACAGGCTCCCACAGGTCCTGGACCTTTCTTAATATATAAAAAAATAACTAATTATTAATGGCTTACAGCAATCTCCATAGCTGTTACACCTCCCAGTATGGGAGAAGAGGATGATAAAGATGGCATTTCTCTTTTGAATTAGGTCCAAGGTGATTACAGCTGTCTTAGCTGCCTCAAGCCCTTTCTAAACCAAAAAACTCTTAAGGCAACTACAAATTTAAAGAATTCCTTAGCTTCATCATTGCCATTAACAGGTTAACATAAATATTGCTATACATAGTCCCAATTCTCCCAGTCTTACAACACAAAGCAAACTCTTAACAGAACCATTTGAATTAGCAGATATGGTGCTATATATAGTTAACAATTTTCTCCGTCTTACAACTTTAACTCTCAATCATTTGAATTTTCTTGCTAACAGAACATAGGAAAAACTTCGATGTATTCACATCAAACTTAACTCCACAAAACCAGGGTGCATTAATATCAATAGGTTAAACATAATTTCTGCAAACAATTCAACCTCATAACTCTTCCTTTATAATTTTTTAAAGAAAATCTCAAACCTAGTTAGAGGAACCCAAACTTACACAATTCCTACAAACCCATATTGAAAAGCAATATTCTCAATCTAACCATTAACACACTCTGAAAACTTTTAGCAAAACATCCAAAAGAAGTTTTATAAAACTCTTTACACTTTAAATTTTAGTATACCCATTTGCATTTCTTACTAACATAACATTAATCCACTCAAATAAGAAAACGTTTTTTAAATTAAATAGACTAAGGAATATTAAATCTCCCTTTTCTTTATAATTTTTTAAGCAAAGTCTCAAGCCTAGTTAGAAAACCCAAACTTGTCCGTTTAAACACTTCCATTTGTAACACAAAACCAGTTCTATATGTAATTCCATTTTTACATAAACAGTTCCACAAAGCAGTTGCATTGTTAACACAGAACAATACATGAATCACCAGCATATATGCATACACAAAACTGCATCTTGATTCTAGGTAGAAACAATAAATTTCTTCATTTAATTAGTTCCATTTTTAACCCAATTCCAGAAAACAGTTCCTAGGTCATTACTATAAACTCAAAATTGTCCCATTGCAATGAAATCTCTATTGTTCATTTCATTTCTTAAGTCCCAAAATTCAAATGATAAATTCTGGTACTAGGCTTCCAAATATGAAGAAATCTATAACAAAAGTCTTTTTGTAGTTTTATCTCATTTTAAGTTCAAAAAGTTCAAACAAGAAATAAATTCTGGTATCAGGCTTTCACTTCAAAATATGAACAGACGTTTTACAACCAAACCTTTTTGCATTTAACAATTTTAGTTCAAACAAGCGTCTCTGCCACTTTTATTCTCAAGCCAGAGACTTTTTTAGTTATAGCAATATTTTAAACCGCACCGTTTTTTGCTGTTAGCTCAGATTTTTCTGTGTTGCGTTGATTTTCCACAGATCTCAGCTGCAGATGCCTTGTTGTGCTGGTTCTGGGGTCCGCCATTCTTAGCTGCTTCTGGAACTTTTGAAACCATTCAGACTGCCTACACTTTGCAGTCTACTAGGACACTATACCTTCTGTGTCTCGGGTTCTTTCACCATATACATTAAGCATAGATTCACAATCAACATTTACACTTTTTCACAAACTCACATATAACATGTACTTAAGCATAAACTCACACTCAACATTTACACATTTTTACAAACTCACATATAACATTAACATCTACTTATTTATACTCTTTAAGGAAACTATAGAACTACTTTAGCAAATATATTTCTTATTACTTCTTATATACTTCTTATCTTATTTCTTATTTAAACTTACATTCTACAACGAGCATCGTTACTTCTTACAAGCTTATTACTATATGTGTTAAGACTACATTAGATACTTCTTACAAGCTTATATTCTTAAAGGAACTCTATAGATCTATTTTACAAACTTATATAGGACTACCATTAGCATATATTTAACTTCGCAAACACCTAAAGATTTCTTAACACAGATCTAACAAGACAGAATAATTTCTACAAACTCAAATATCTTATTTTCATCTTTTTCTACTTCTTACTCTTAATTATTATCACTGTCTCTATTAGAAAGATTCTCTTAACAAGACAGGAAGTATGTACATCATTTCTAAAGTTTAGAGTTTATAGTCAGCTTTGCTATAAAGCACTGGGATTTAGTGAGTGTTGTTATAGAATTGTGATACTTGTTGCTAGGGGAGTGTAACATTCTTGGGATGAAGCCACACCCCAAAGTTGCTGTGGCAGAGATGCACTGTCAGCGTAAACAGTTTTTAACTAGAGGCTGTCCCTTTACCCAAATTCATAATAGCTCCCCTAAGTGCTTCAATTCAGACAAACGTTTCTATTACAGCAGTACTTTTGGTTCCAGTACTTTTGGTTCATTCTACGGAAAAACTTCACTTCACGCTGAGCGTGAAATTACCATATTTTGCTGCTGTAAAGCTCTTTGCCAAGTACTGCACAGCTATTAGGTGATATAAAGTATTTTTCTAAAGGAGCTAGTAAAGCCCAAAGCGGCCCAGCTCCAAACTCTTATTTCCTCACTGTTTGCATTAACCAGTGACAAAATCTCAGAAACACTAATCGAGCCACTTTCATTCTGGTTCCTTTATAGGAACATCATTGGAGCTGACCCTTCCTTAGTTCCACGCTCCTTACCAAATGCTCTGGTGACCACCAAGCTTCATTCTCCTCTTGTGAAAAAACACAAACATGTCCTCGACCCCATATTAAAACAGGATCAGGACTCTTCCATAATCCCGAGCAGGGATCTTTCCATTTCACTTGAGCAAAAGTCGCTTGGGTGCCACTGTGCCAAAATCTATCTTCAGCAGACTGTTCATAAACATCCATATTCAAAAAGTTCAGAACAAAAAGAGCATGATTTAATGCATTATGTGGTGATTGAGGGTAAATTTCTTCCCCTTTTTTTTGAAGTTGTATTTTAAGACTGCTATGAGCCCTTTTTTTTTTTTTTTTAACAATACCTTGTTCCTGATGATTATAAGGAATACCTGTTTTATGTATGATTTTCCACTGGGTACAAAATTGTTGGAATGCCTTACTACTATATCCAGAACCATTATCAGTTTTAATAATTTTTGGTATACCCATATAGGAAAAACACTTCAAGCAGTGCATAATGATATGTTTTGTAGCTTCCCCAGGTTGTGCACTAGCCATTAAAAATCCTCAGTAAGTGTCAGTGGTCATAGGTACATAGTTTAACTTGCCAAATTCTGCAATATGCGTAACATCCATTTGCCATAAATGATTAGGAAGAAGGCCTTGAGGGTTTACCTCTAAGTGAGGAACAGGAAAATATTTTGGACATATCCCACATCGTTTAACTATTTGATGAGCTGCTTCTTTGGCAAGATTGAATTACTTTCTCTTAAGCTTTTGCTATTTTGATGAAGAACATGTGACTGTTGAGCCATTTGCACTTGGGATAATGCTCAGCCATTGCATTACCCTCAGCTAAAGGACCAGGAAGATAGGAGTGAGCTCTAATATGGCCCACAAAGCATGGCAGCTTTCTTTTGTGAAATAGCATCTTAAATTTGTTGAAACATTTTGACTTGATTGTTAATTTCCAATACTATTCAAAGGAGTCAAGAATAGATGTTCTTTCATGAAACATTTCCTTCATTAGTTTACTTTGAGAAAAAGCACTTTCAGGATTTAGTATTTTCATTTTATTAGCTTTAACTCTTGATATTAGCAGCTGTGATATTTAGCATTGATTTCTTATAAGGAACTTTAAGGTGAAGCAACTCTTGTAAGACAGCTAGATTTTCTGAAGTTTGTTTCCCATCTATAAAGCAGTCATTACTTTTTGAATGCCTGTTTCCTTGTCTCCTTATTAGTTTTGCAAAGGAATTACTCATTGCAGGCAGTTTGTTCAAAGGCAAAGAACTTTTTTAATTTCAGCATAAGTTTCTTCATATCTAAGACAACGTTCAGTGTATAAACTGCTTTCTTAAGGATTTTAAAGTGGCTTGTTTGCTCTTACATGTAGCTTTTTGTCATCCAACTACCATAAAAACTTTGCACAGCTATTAGGGTAAATAAGGCATTTTACCAATGGAGCCCCAAACCATGAAGCACCTAGTTCCATGTCCTTTCAATTTTTCTTTGGAACTAACACTTAAACTCTTAGATGATTTTCCTCCTTATTTTAAAAGTTGTATTTTAAGTTTACCATGAACGTATTTTCGAGCTGACAAAAATGTTTCAGGGCAATGTCGCCATCTTTGGTGGAAAAACTACCTTTCCCAGAATGCATTTCCCTTATATCAGTCCCTTATTGCAAGCTAGCTTTTGGATTTCATTTCTCATAGTTTTTTTTGGGTCTGAGAGTCAACTTCTGAGTTCTTTTTCTACCAGACTTGCTTACAAATTCTTGCCCGGGAGGTTTGAACAAAGTTTTTTGCTTTTGTAACGGGAGATTTAAACAAGCATTTTACATTTTCAGCTATGGGACATTGGGAGATTTGTATTCTCTCCTCAGCTGGCTTCAGCAGGTTGTCTCTCCTTCATTTGACACTGGCCCCCAAATCAGAACTGCACTTGCCTCGTTAGCCAGCATTGAGGCTGGCATTTCTGATAGCAACATTCCTCGGGGCTTGTGTTTGCCTTAGCCAGTCAGTGAAAAACATTTACAACAGAGCTTTTCCATAGCTCCTTCAGAGAGATTTTCTCCCACTGATTTATCTCATTTTGCTTGTTCCTTCCCCCCCAGATGCAGAGCTTCAGGTATCTGTCTGCAGCTCTGTACCTCTGCTAGCTGCCTTTGGAAGTAGGGGCTTTTTTTCTCCCCCTGAATCTGCCTCAAATTCTAGCAGCTTTTTCAGGTCATATATTTTCTGGGGAGGATTATGTCCCTTCTCTGTTTCTTCAGAGTCTTTCTCCCAGACAGTTCCCAGTTTGGTCTCAGTTTGTCCCCGCTACCCCAGAAACATTTCCAACACTACAGTGGCAGCTTTCCCTGCTACTGAAGGTAGGGTTTTTTTTGTCTTTTTCTGTTTTTGGAGTCTGTGGAATTTGTGTTCATAAATCAAGCTTCTTTTCTAACAAGGGAGGTTTTTGCCATCTCTAAACTCCCATTAGGACAGGTGTTTTGCTTCATCAGGCCTTTACCTGGCCCAGTCCCCCAGTGGGTTGTTTTTGTCTGGGTGCTCAAGGACAGAGCTTATGTCAGAGGCAATCACCCCTCAGGGCTACACTCCATCTCACCGGGAGTCAGTTGAAACTAAGCTTTTCTCAAAGAGGTGCTTTCTCTGACAGAAAAGAAAGCTTTACTCCTGGATAGTTCTGTTCTGCCCTGGCTGGGCTCTTTCCCCAGACAGCGTTCTGACTCAGCAGCACAACTGCTTCAGACACAGTTCAGTTTTACTGTTTTCCCAGAAAGGTCCTTACTCTGATAGGAAAGCTTTTCTCAGATTTCTTTTTGCAGCTGTGGACCTATAAACCCGGGACTCATAGGAAAGCAGGCAACTGTGCTGTTCCCACCAGCTTTAGCTTTGTTTGTTCATTGGCAATCTTCACCTGGGTCCTGCACCTTCCTGCCTCAGCCTTGTGCTCCAGGAAGTTTGCAACTGCAAGAACCCTAGTATCCCCGAAATGCACTCCAACTCAGAGATGCCAGTCGCCTCTGGGTTTTTGGTCAGAAGCGAGGATACAATGCTAACAGAGTTTGCATTGCTTCAGGGAATCTTTGCATTAGGATGATTAGGAGTACCTTTTCATTCTGAAATGCTCACCCAGAAACAAAACCCTTGATGCCTCAACTGGGCATAACTGAAAAGCTTGGCTCTTTTGCCTTTCTCAGGTAGTTTCCTGCCCTTTTGGGCTCTCTGTAGCTCTTTACCCACACTCTCCCAAGCGTTTCCCTCAGGGTACTCTGACCCACTGTCTATTATTAGCTTGAAGAGACAGAGCTTAGAGGTTTTTAGGAACTTGTCCCTGCCTCCTACATTGCAGGGAGGATTTTTAAAGCTTGAAATGAACTTAGAGAGGTTTTGCTTTCTTAAGAGGTTTGTTGTTTTCCCTTAGAGCTAATCACAGGTGGTCCCCATACTAATATCTTCAGGTGATTCTAATTTGTCCTTTTGAGAGAGAGAGTTTTGAAAGGCTTTAGTTTTCAAGTTTGAGAGCTTTTGAGAAAGATTAAAGCTTTTTAGAGAGATTTTTTTCCCCAAAATTTTCTAAGAAAAGCTTTTTAGTTTAAGAGAAAGATTTTTTTTCCCCCAAGAGAGAAAGACCAACTTTTCCCCAAACTTCCCAACTTTAAACTTTTTGGTTTTTTACACCCCCATTTTTGCCCCAGGGAGAAAACACTTTCTCCTGCTGCTTGGATTTAGCATTTCAGCTGTCCCCAGGACAAAAGCTTCCATAGGAAACTTTTTCTTCCCCCTAAGCTCAAAGAACTTTTTTATTACCCGTAAAGCCCAAAGAAAGATTTTTTCCTTCAATTTGCATTCATAGCCCCCAAAGTTAGAAAATTGAAGTTTCTCTGTCTTGTTGCCTTACTTATTTTTTCTACACGATCTTACACTTCTAAGTTTTTCCTACACTATATTACTACCCTATACCTTATACTTATTTTTCACAGATAGAAATTGAGAAAGGGATAGAAGATAGAAAATTTTGACAGAAGAGAATTTTGCGCTGCAGCATCGGACATCCTTCCAGTCCGCTTTCCTTTTCTCTTGAGGATAAAACCCCTGCCCCTCAATAATATATATATACACACACACATATATATATATGTGTGTGTGTATATATATATATATTTTTTTTCCATAACACTGGCATGCCTTTCCACTGGCAGGGCTGACTCAGCACTTTCGCCGAAAACTCTGTAATAAAACTATTATTTTCCTTTATCTTTAGTCCCTGTTCATTTGTCTTAGTCATCCCTCCCCCCTTTTTTCTTTAGTCCCCTTTCTTTTTTCTTTAGTTCCTGTTCATGGCACCATTCTATGGGGCATTTACCCACCAACCCCACAGCTCCTCAGAGTTTTCTTGAGTGTGAGCAGCAGGAAATATTAGATAGAAGGATTTATTGCAGAGAATATTGTGGAGATAAACAGATAGAAAATAAAGGATAGCTTCGAGAGGGCCTGGAACCTTTTCCAACAGCCCCCGACTGTCTCTGCTCCAGGATTTTTATAGAGACGCCAAGGGGTGGAGCAAAAGACCTCCTCCCCAAGCACAGCCAAGTGCAGACCATCTCAGACACCTGCACTCAAGCCCGTGGTCCTAATCGTCAGCCGAGGACCTGCTGGGTAAAGCCACGAGGAACCCAAAAAAGGGCTCCCACAAGCGGGTATGGCTCATTTGGTAAAGTACTTCCTTTACAAGCATGAAAACCTTAGTTCAATACCCAGAACTCTTATAAAAAAGGCAAGACATGGAAGACTTGCAAGTCAGTGGTCAGTTAGTCTCACAAAGAAATGGGCGGTGGTGGCACACGCCTTAAATCACAGCACTCAAGAGGCAGAGGCAGGAGTATCTCTGTGAGTTCAAGGCCAGCCTGGGCTACAGAGTGAGTTCTAGGAAAGGCACAAAGCTACACAGAGAAATCCTGTTTCAAAAAACCAAAAGAAGGAAGGAAGGAAGGAAGGAAGGAAGGAAGGAAGGAAGGAAGGAAGGAAGGAAGGAAGGAAGGAAGGAAGGAAGAGAGAGAGAGAGAGAGAAAAGAAAGAAAGAAAGAAAGAAAGAAAGAAAGAAAGAAAGAAAGAAAGAAAGAAAGAAAGAAAGAAAGAAAGAAAGAAAGAAAGAAAGTGGAGGTGGCCTAGAAGGAAAAGCTAAAGGGGGTGGTGGCAAAGAACTAGGGAGACCCTAGACCTGCACTAAGAGACAGAGTCCCCAGGGAATTAACAGTAGTTTGCATGTAATCAAATTTCTCTTTCCTATTTTGAAAGTATATTTACATTCATTGGTATGCTGGCAAGTGGCAATCAATTTAGGGACAAAGTGATGAACAGTTAGGGAAGAAAGGCCTTTATTTGTAACATTTGCTGGTTTCTATGTTATAATATTCCAATCATTCCTGATGTGATGTCCTGGAATGTACAGTAGAGAAGAGGTGTGTATACAACTGTCATTCATATTTCAGTGCAATATATTCCAAGATACCATTTTGCTGCATTCCTCAGTAAACCCTTCAGTCCTAGTGTAGGTGGTGGTAGGGAGATACATTGCAGCACTGCTGCTAGTAGCCTGAGGATCTTTCTTCCCCTTTAGGGACTGCTACTATATAAAAGTGGATCTTTAAATATGCTGCCTATAATAACTTCAGGGATAAGTCAGCATGAAACAAAGTTAGAGTTTATGAATTATTTATAAGAGATGATTCAAATCTTAAGTGGGAGTGTTTGGAGAGAGAATATGCTTAAGGAAAGGATAGTATCCCCAAGACTTGATTCTCAACGTCTCAAAAGAGACATGCTTAGTTTTACTAGGATTGAACCCATTTCTATTAACATTTATTCTACATTCCTTTTGCTACTTCCTTTCCTCTGGCATCTACTGCATTTGACCTTTACCAGGTGCCTAAGAAACAGTAGCAACTACTAATTTACTTCCTTCTCTGTGTATCAGCTTCATTCCTTCATAGTCCAAAATACACTGTTGTGTGTATATAAACCACATTTTTCTATTCATTATCAACTAATAGATACTTGGTTTATCTCTCCTTTTTGGCCATTGTGAATACATTTTTGTGCCAAGTTATATTTTCAGTGTTCTTGAATTATGTACGTGTCCTGGCTTTTAATGTTTGTTTGCTTGCTTCCTTTCTGTCTTTGTTTTTTGATAAAGGATCTTTCTATGTAGCCCTGGCTGTCCTAGAACTTGCTGTGTAGACCAGGCTGACTTCAAATTCATAGAGATCCTTCATCCTCTTCCTCCAAAATGATGATATTAAAGACATGAACCATTACATTCAGCTATTCATGTTAGTTTTGTGGGGTTTTTTGTCTGTTTTACTGTTTTTTAGTTATTTGAGGTTCAATAAGTACATTACAGCTACCCATCTTCTTACAGAATACAGAGCCTTGCATAAGCTAGGCAAGTGTTCTACCAATGAACTACATCCCGAGTCCCAGTATTTTGTTGTTGTTTGTTTGGTTGGTTTTTTAAGACAAGGTCTTCCTATGTGGCCCAGGATAACCTTGGCCTCCTATTCTTCCTGCCTCAGAGTCTCAAGTGCTGGCTTAATGCTTTTTGTTGTGGGATAATGCTCTTGTACACTGTAAAGACTTGTCACTTAAATTGATTTAATAAAATGCTGATTGGCCAGTGGCCAGGCAGGAAGTATAGGTGGGGCAACCAAACTAAGAATTCTGGGAAAAGGAAGGGCGGAGACAGGAATTGCCAGCCAGATTCAGAGGAAGCAAGGTGAGAATGCCTCACTGAGAAAAGGTACTAAGCCACATGGCTAAACATAGATAAGAATTATGGGTTAATTCAAGAGTAAGAGCTAGTTAGTAATAAGCCTGAGCTAATGGCCGAGCATTTATAAATAATATTAAGCCTCCAAATCAATTATTTGGTAAGTGGCTGCTGAATATTTGGGAACAGGCAGTTAGGAGGGAAACTTCTACCTATGGCTTTTTGCTTCTTTGTTTTTGTTTTTTGACTGATTGTTATGTATCCCAGGCTTGCAATAAACTATATAGCTGAGAATAACCATGAACTCCTGACCCTTTTTGCCTCTGCCTCCTGAGTACTGGAATTATAGGTGTGAATTTTTCTGTTTGTTTTTTTTTTTTTCCTGAGACAAACTCTTATTATATAGCACTGGTTGGCCTTGTACTTGGAATCTTCCTTCCTTAGCTTCTAGGATTCCAGGATTATAACTATGAGTTTCTATGCTAAGCTTTAATATTTGTTTAACAGATAATATATTTACATGCAATTTAAAAGGTACAAAAGCACTATCTTAGTTATTTTTCTCTTGCTATAACTCAGTTATCACAGACTGGGTAATTTATACAGAATTAGGTCTATTTGATGCATCTGGAAACTAGGAAGTCCAAGAGGATGGTGCCAGCATCTGGTGAAGGCCACAGGCTATATCATAATATGGTAGAAGAGATCATGTAGTAAAGCAGTAAGGTATACTAGCTTACTAATGCCATCATGAATGTTCCTTCCTCATGATGTCATCTAAATTTGATTGCTTCCCAAACACCCCATCTCTAAATTCTACTAGTATATGAATTTGGTACTTTTCATTCTGGGAGACAAACATTAAATCTATAGCAAAGACCTCCTGTGAAAAGCCTGTTTCTCATTAGCACAGTGTACCTGCCTTTAAAGTAATCGTCTATTTCTTGGTATCCTTCAAGAAAAATTTTATACATACATAGATAAAGACCATATCCATCTACCGTTTTACAGAAATGGTAACATATACTGTTCTACCTTTTGCCCACTACATTTCATAATGCGTGTTGTGATTTTGTGTATTGAAACTTCATTTTCTACATACCTGTAACTCAGGGGTCAGCAAGTTTTCTGTAAAGGGTCAAATAGTAATATTTTCTATTTTTCAGGCTATATGGTCTTTGTCTTATGCTCTGCTGTAGCAAAGTATAAGACAATGGACTGGTTTGGTCCAAGGGCTGCAGTTTGCAAACACTTGCTCTAATGTGGAGATTGTTAAGTAATTGTCATGACTTTTTCTCTTCAGGCTAATGTAATGCTTGAATATGATATTGATGAAGCTCAGGCATTGTTGGAAAAGAATTTATCAACTGCCACAAAGAATCTGGATTCTCTTGAGGAAGACCTTGACTTTCTCCGAGATCAATTTACTACTACTGAAGTCAGTATCCTTTTAACAAATAAAAAAGGGAAGAAGGAGAAAGATTTTTAAAAATTCCTATATTGCTTTCATGGGAAGAATGACTATTCCTAAATAAATGTGAAGTTGGAGATTGCATAAGATAATGACTATCTTATTTGAATTTATCTCAAAAAGTTTAGAGATGAATTAATAAATTTGAAATGCAGAGATGTGGACAGCAGGTTCACACTGGTCAATAAGTTTTTTTCAAATATTTTATTATACTTTATAATCAAATAGTTTAATTTCACAAATATTTAAAAGTCCTCAGTAAGTTAGGTGCAGTGGTCTATGTTTGTAATCCCAACACTTCAGAGGTTGAGGCAAGAGTATTATGAATTTGAAGCCATCTTGGGCTACTAGATAAGACTCTGACTTAAAGAAGTCTTAGCAATTTCTCCCAGTGTGCTAAGCCCTATGAATCATGAAAATCAGTGGAGGGGCAAAGTGTGCCGAAGTCTTTCTCTATTAAAACTGTACATGTAAAATAGGTCCATGATAACTTCATAGCAATTGTAAATAAGTCCGTGTATTCAGCATCAAGGTAACTGAAAGTTTGGGAATGATAGATGTGCCCTGAAGTTAGATCAGGGAATGCTTTTTTAGGTGGTAAAACTTAAGCTATTTTGAGATGCAATACAGCATTTATAGGGGAAATTTGGAGGGGAAGGAATGCTTGCAACATGTTCTTTTCTCCTCTCTTGTCATTTCCTTTCTGTTGCTGTGATAAAACAATCTGACCAAAAGCAACTTAGGGGAAGAAAGGATTTATTCGGTGTGTACTTCTAGGTCACAGTTCATCACTGAGGGAAGCCAGAGCAAGAATTTGAAGCAGAAATCATGTAGGATCACTGCTTGTTGGCTCCCCAACACTCATGCTCAGCTAGCTTTCTTATAATGCCTGTGGAATGGTGCCACCCACAGTAGGCTAGATCCTCTTTCATCAACTGATAATCAAGACTATCCCACACAGACATGTCACAGGCCGTTCTGATTAATTAATGACTCTAGGCTATGTCAAAGTGACAGCTAAAGCTAACTGGGACACTCTGCTTTATCTCTTCCTGTTCTTGACACCTGGGTGTTGTCCTTTACACTTATTTCCTAACAACCAGGAGGAATTCAGTCATGTCAGTTTTTCTTGCCTATATGGAAGTGTTTTTCCCCATGAAGCTTTCTGTATTATGATGTTACTTAGTTTTGGTGTTCCAGAACGTACATGTTCTTTACAACATGTCCAGCATGAATTTACCAAGTTACACATCTTTCTTTTAGTTCTTTAGTTATGATATTTCAATTATTAGCTGTTGTGTTTAATATATACATATGCAGTCTCAAGTGTCTCCCACTAGTTTCATTTTATACCTCAGCCAGTGTCATCACATGCTATGACTTCTTTCATTAACAGTTTCTTCTCTAGAAGGTGCAGATTTCAAATAACCAGTTGTTTTACTCACCCCTAAAATGTCTCAGGCCTTTTGTGTTTCCTTTTGTTCTTTCTTTCATCTGTTCTTCCTACCTGGAATGATTTTTATTTGGAGATACTCCTTTATCCTTCATGTTTCAGTCTAAGCATCAAAGCATTCCTCAACATTTTCTAATCCTGTCAGAGTGTTTTTTTTTCTCCCACTTTGCACATAGTACTTTGTTTTCCTGGCTTAACCCTGAGCTGCAGTCTCCCCCAACATGTAGTATGTAGTAGGTAAGTTCTTGGGTAAGGCAAGATAGATTTTTTTTTTTGAGGTTTGGTGCCAGGATCATCATGTGGCTAGTGATGTAAATATTTGATTCAACTATGAAATGCTGAGGACCTAGGAGAGCTAGACCTTGTGGAAAAGAAAAACTGTTAATTGTGAGAGAAAATGAGATGTAATGAAAGAAAGTCATCTAAGTTTAATCTTAGAAACTTAGAGAAGTGCCATTTATCATTGACATAATACCATATAAACTGGAAAAGTTAGAATAGTAGACAGATATTAATGAATCTAAGCTCCATGAGGGAAAGGGACTTCACCTAGCTTATTCAAGGCTCTGTAGAGTAAGTACCTACTCACACAGTAGATACTTAGTAAACTAAAGGATCTGTTAAACCCAGAGAAATGTAAGGGATAAAATTTTAGATAATTGTACTCATTTTTAACATTTTGATATAGAGTCAGATTTTTGAAATTTTGTGAATGAAGGATTAGTTTTAAAACTTGACAGATAAGAAAATAATAGAAAAAAATGAGTTAGGCACAGTGGTGTGTACACTACAGTTTTAGATACTTGGTAGTTTGGGCTTGGAGTCTGATATGAGCCCATGAGTTTCAGGACAACCTGGACAATACTGTAAATTGATGTCTCAAAAATTGTTGGGAGTATCTAGCACACATAATTGACTAGATATGCTAAGCAATTATTGATTGGAAGTCTTGATTTTTGTAGAAGTTAATTCCAGAATTTTCTTAGCAGTTGATAGAATAGCAACATGGCTGTCAACAGTAGTTGCCACTAGTATTTTTGTTTGTGTGACTTCTCTATCTCCGTTTTACTGTATGAGTAAATGGAAATTTCATTTGTTTTCTTTAGAATTATATTTGCATTTTCTTTGACAATTGTTGCAGATATGGCTAGGGTTTATAATTGGGATGTAAAAAGAAGAAACAAAGATGATTCTACCAAGAACAAAGCATAACACCAGCAATTGAAAATGTGGTTCAGGTTTCCATACATGTTAAATAAGCCAGTGTTCATCCTTAAAGATTGATGTAACTTTGTTTTTTTTTTTCCACAGCAAGAATAATTAAAACTTTAAAAACACCATTTTATTTATTTATGAAAGCAAAAATTACTTTCAGATATTTTATGAAGTTAACAGTATTTTTTTCATATTTTCCCTGCAAAGTAATGCTGCTTTTGTTTTATTTTATCTATTATATGACAACTCTTAACTAAAATGGCCGAAAACTGTGAGGAATGCTATGGAGGCTGCTGAATGCTGGGCACCAGCACAGTTTACACAATTTTTTCTTTATTGATCGATTTTACTCTCACTTGATGTAGTAAACCTTTTAAAGGCAAGAAGGACAGTTTAATATTTGTAAACTTGTTTTTCTTTAGTACTTGTAGGAAATTATCATCCTTTGTTGCTGTTGTGTTCTGTAAATGGGGTTTCATGCATTTCTGCTTAACCAGTAGCTTTTATGATACTCTAACCTTTTCAGAAAATGATTATTTACTTTCCTACACAGTTTGAGGGCTGTTGATATATATAAAACTTTGAGCCCAAATAAGTGCACTGTGTCTTTGCAATGCCAGTATAAGGGAGACTTGATCAATGTGAGAGCACTACCCATTCAAAACATTAAGCTAAGGTAATTTTATATTATGTAACAGTTCTCCAAAGCACCTTGAACAGGAATATTAACATAAATGTAAATCTGCATTGCTTGGAAAGAGTTGTAAGCTTTTTTTATTTGTGATAAAATTGCATAGGAATGATAAAATCTTTGAAAAGCCATTGGTACTGTGGCAAAAGTACTTGATGATACAGATTCTGGTAAAAACACATGCATGTTATTCCATCTCCATGTAGGAAAAAGTATACTTGTATGATGTTTTGTACTTGTATTTCATGTTATTAAAACAGTGATATTCAAACTGTTGCTTGACACCTTTTTTATGTTAATCTTTGTCTTAATCTATATAGGTTTCTAGCAAATACCATATATCAGGTAAAATGGGCATTTATATTGTATGGGTATGGAGACTGACAAGTCCAATTGAAGTACAAGGGCAAAGCCCTCATGATGTACTCATTTCACTACCCCATCCCCTACCACACTCACCCTAATACATTGGGGTATTAGACCTTATGTTTTAACATGAAAAAAACAGTTCAGATGATATCTAAAGTTAATATGAGTCTCTTCACATTTTTAAGAGGTTCATTTACTTGTACCTAACTAATATATTTTAAGAGCTTTTTATATTTGTAGAAACAACAGAAAATCCCCTTGGAAGGAATACAGATAAACAAATAAGATTTTAATTTGAAATACACCAAACTTTTGGGTTTTTTGTTTTTTGGTTTTTCGAGACAGGGTTTCTCTGTATAGCTTTGTGTCTTTCCTGGATCTCGCTGTGTAGACCAGGCTGGCCTCGAACTCACAGAGCTCCACCTGCCTCTGCCTCCCAAGTGCTGGGATTAAAGGCATGCGCCACCACCGCCTGGCCCAAACTTTTGTTTTTTATTAAATTTTTTTGATAATATATTTTGATCATGATTTTCCCTTCCCTCAGCTCTTCCCAAACTTTCTTGATTTATAAATTTTTTAAGTTTTAGAATTTGAAGTTTATAAGTGCTATTTTCCCACACTGTAGTAGGTATATTGGTACAGGATGTCCCTGTTAATACAGGAATGATATTTCTCTTCTGTAAACATCTATTTTGTTTTAAATATCTGGAAAGATTAAATATGAATTTGTAGTTGATGTAAGGAATGTGAAGAAAAAAATGAGCACTGTTAGTCCCTAGTAAATGAAAGATATTTAATCTTACCTCTGTAAAATCATTTCTTTCATAATGATATGCATTTTTAGAATAATATAACCATCTAGATATAATGTGATATCATCAGACTTAATAGCACAATATACTGAGTGAGAATATGTGGGCAGAAGATTGACTATGAAACTTGATGTGAAACTTCAGTTTAACTATTTTCCATTATAAAATGAGTGTTAACATTTAAGAAACCTTGAAAAGTAGTGGGGGTGGAGATGCTTAAGTTCCACTTGCAGTCTTTAACCAACCAACCTCCTTTCTTTCATCTTCCCTTCCTATCTCCCTTCTATGATTAGGCATCACTATGTAGTCAAAGCTGGACTGAAACTCACTGTGTATCCCAAGTTGGCCTCAGACTCATGATCTTCCTGCCTCAGTGTCCTAAAAGCTAGGATTACAGGTATGTGCTACCATGTCCACCCACTTCCATATTAATCAATATCCCTATGCCCAGCTTCTATTTCTTGTATGCATAAATTTATAGAAAATGAAGTAATTGTATGTTTATAATACATTCATATTTAACATGGAATTTGCTTATATAATACTCTTTTTTTTTTTTTGAGACAGTCTCAATGTTCTCAAATTTTCAGGTCCTTCTACCTACCAAGAATTGAGATTACAGGCATGAACCACCGGACCAACTTAATATTTTAATATTATTTTATTAGTTTCACAGTATTTCTAAGTGAACTACACTAAGCTTATTTCTATTATTAGACATTTGGGTTATGTCTAAACTATGTTGAGTTTTATAAGAGTACATTATAAAAACACAAGCCTGAGCTCATGTTGTGATACAAAGGACCACTTAACAGAACTGAGATGTTGACACCATGTCTTTAAACATTCATAACTACGAACTAAAGAAACCTCTATCCTTTATAAAGCACCTAGTCTTCATTTTTTGTTATAGTAGTACAAAATAGACTAAGACACAAGGATAGTTAGATAAAAGTAGACAGTGATCAAACAGGAACTATATTTTAGATATTTTTAGTTTCTTAAATAAACCACCTTAACCTGAATAATTTTGGATTCCGTAAATTACAACTGAAATCTAGAGAGTAAAAATAGAGAAAAGCAAGAGGGTCAGTGAGTAACAGTCTCTTGATTTTCCTTTTATCCTTAAGTTCAAAGCTACTTTGGTGCATGGCTGGACTAAATTGAGGGTGGACTATCTGCCTCCCACCCTCCCCTTCTTCCCTCTCTCCCTCCCTTTTTTCTTTTCTTCCTTCCTCTCTTCTCTCCTGCTCCTCTCTTCTCCCTCCCCCTTTTCTATTGTTTGTGACAATTTTTTCCCCCTAGGCTGAGTCTCACAGTCCCAGGCTTTCAAACTTACTACATAACTGAGGATGACCTTGAACTTCTGATCCTCTGCCTCTGCTTTCCAAGTGTTGGAATTATAATAGATGTGGTCCACCCTGTCTAGCCAGTCAATAATTTCTCAGTGAAGTAGTTCAAAGATGGCTTAAGAGTGAAACTTTTATTTACTGCCAGGTATAGTGGTGCCTGCTTGTAATCTCAGGACAAGTCCAGCCTGAGCTACAAACAAGTGAACAAAAAGCTATAATTTGTGCATGCTTTATACCAGTTTCAGGAAAGAGGCAAGAGAATCATGAATTCATTGTCAGCTGGATCTCAAAACAAACCCAACTGAAAAAAATGTATGCTTTGTGGAATCACCAAATTAAGGTTTAGTGCTTACTACAGCTTTGCTTTAATGTTTCTACTATGAGGTCTCTATTATGATTGAAGATTTGATCCTACAAGATGGCAGTGTTGGAATGTGCCAGGGAACCTTTGTGAAGTAAGACCTAGTAGATCTTTGAGGAACTTGAAGCATGTCCTCAGAAGATATTTCTTAGGAGGGGTTTGTTTTAAAAGAAATATGTCTGATCTCACCTACCTATCTCTGCTATTGGTTTGAGAAGTAACCACTTGTTTGCTCCTGCTATTGCTGTTTGCATTGTGAAGTGAAACAGAAGTGACTTTTACTAAGCCTACATCATACTATTTGAGCTTTCAGCCTCTAAAACTAAGGGGGAAAAACCTGTATAATGTAGCTCATCTCAGGTTATTTCATATGGTAAGAAGCTGCTTAATAACTGTCCCATTTTCTTGTTAGTGTGTGTCTGTTCATATTGAGTGAATGTGGGTGTGCATGTGGAGATCAGATTTTGGTGTCAGTCTTGCCTGCATTAAGACAGGATCTCTTATTGTTCATTACTGCTTATGCCAGGCTAACTGATCCTCCAAGCTTCCAGAAATTCTGTTTCTACCTCCCATCTCCCAGTAGGGGTACACTGGGATTACAGACATGTGCTGCTCTGCCCAGCTTTGGGTTTTACATGGGTTCTTGGGTTCCAAGCTCAGGTCATCAGACTTGTGTGGCACTTTATCAACTGAGCCATCTCACTAGCCTATGCTTCCACTTTCTTATTAGAGGTAATAACATTTAAAATGTTCTCAACAATTTTCAGGTACACACAGTGTTATTAAGTATTGATACCACATTATCCAATGGCGCTCTTAAATTTATTCTTCCTAATTAGAATTGTGTGACCTTTAACCAACAGCATCTCAATTCCCATACTCTCCAGCCTCTGGTAATCACCATTTTACTGTTTCTATGAGTTGGACCTTTTAAGATTCCATTTGAGAGTGATTTGTGGTCCTTGTCTTTCTGTGATTAGCTTATTTCACTTAACAGAATGTCTTCTAGTTCCCTGCATGTTGCCATAAACAACATAAATTTATCCTTTTAATGGCCAACTAGTATTCTTTTTTTAGTTTGACATAATTTCTTTATTGAATCTTTGGGGATTTCACATCATGCACCCTAATTCTGCCCATCTCCCAGTCCCTCTATACTCTCCCATCATGCATGCAGTGCCCCCCAAAAGAAAATTTAAAAAAATGCCAAACAAAACAAAAAGAAAAATGAAAAAACAAAACAAATAAAAAACAAAACAAAAAACCGTCTTCGCTTCTCCATCTTTCCTGCCTCTTCAACACCTCTTCATTTGTTCTGTTAGCATTGGGAGCCCCAATGATACATATCACTTTGTATATCCTTTTGTCCAGTCAACTTTACTTGTAAATGTTAGTTGCAATGACTTAGTTGCATTGGTCTGGTTCAAGACCTCTGGTTTCTGGTACACCATCATTCCTGGATCCTCACCAAAACTTGAATATCCTGTGGCCACCCCAGCCAGTCCCTTCATGAGCTCCAGCAGGTCCTAGAAGGAGTATATGTTAGGGTGGACCAGCCCCAGGCCCAGCTGTGGGAATGGGTGGTAGTAGTTGAGTTGGTCAGTTCAGGCCACTGAAGCTGTCCCCCTCAGGTGAGGGACAGGAAACCCACTTCCCTATACCCATGCCATCAGGGTCAGTTCTCCCTTGCCCATGATGAAGGGTGGGGCCATATCTCCCAAATGCAGGGTGGGTGGATAGCTCTCCCATGAGGGTTGGGGCCAGCTCTCTTGCTACCATGTTCAGCGAGGGGCAGAGCCAGCTCAGCATGGCCCCTTGATTTCATCACACATAGTTCCTATGGCCCCTGATATGGGCCACAGACCCCAGGTGCAGCAGGACCATAGACTTGGACATGGCCCTAGGCAGCAGCTTGGGCCAGGATGACATCCTGGCTTCAGGTATAAGCACAGGCCACTCAGATTAGGATGTCTCTGGTAGCATGGCCCTGGGCTTCCATGTAACCTTTGGTGGCAACACAGGTCCCTGGCTATGGTAGGATCACAGAACCAGACGTGGTCTTCAGCAGCAACTGGGTCTGGATGTAACCATTGCCCCAGGTGGCAGTGCAGGCCACTCAGATTGGCATGGCCTCAGCGACACTGTGGCCCCCTTGGACAGTAATATGGCCCCAGATCTTGAACATCCACATAGCCTTGGATGGTAACAGGAACCTCGGACAAATACACAGACTCTGGGTGCAATAGGGCCACAGACACAGACATGGCCTTTAGCTGCAGGTCTGGCCCAGATGTCACCATGGTATTGGGTAGCAGCACAGACCACGGAGATCTGCATGGCCCCTGTTGCAGTATGGCCCTCAGCCACCAACATGGATTCAGATGACTTACCTGATGCCAGGCATCCACACTGCCCTCTGTGGCAACATGAGCCTTCAACACAGATCCAGACTGTGGTAGGACCATTGACCCAAACATGGTAATTGGCAGTAGCCTGGATCTGGATGTCACCATGGCCTCACGTGGTGGCTCCAACTTGTATACTAATGTGCATATGTACTAAAGTTTTCTTATTCATACATGTGCTAATGGACCATGGCTCACCTCTATTTGTTTTGTTTGATGATGGGAATGGGACTCAGGGACTAATGCAGGCCAGAGACAAATGTTCTTCTACTGAGCTACACTCCTGTGAATAACTATACTCCCAGCAGGGAACATGGGAGTATAGTTATCTTTTTGACATGCTGATTTTTGTATTCTTTGAAAATATACCCAATAGCAAGATTGCTAGATTATATGATAGTTTCAGTTGCTTGAGAAACTTCCATGCTGTTGTCTAATTTACTTTCCAATAAGAGTACACAAGGTTTTCCCCATATCCCTATGAACATTTATCTTTCAACATTAAAAAATAATTAGCAACTCTGACAGATGTGAGGCATTAACACTTAGGGCTTTTATTTGTATTTCCCTAATTAGAGGTGTTTATCATTTTGTCATATGCTATTGTTCATTTATGTGTCTATTGAGAAATTTTTATTCAGGTTCTTTGCCTAAACTAAAAATTTTAAGTGTCAAGTTGTTATTTTTCCTAATATATTTTGGTTATTATTCTATTATGGTTTACAAATTATTAGTATGGTTTATGAATCTATCTCCCATTGCATAGAGTGTTTCTTCACTTAGGTGATTGTTTGGGTATCCATCCCTTTGGCATATTGATTTTGTGTCTTTTGGATATTAACTGTCTATTCTGTCCCATTGGTCAATGTGTTTATTTTTATTCAGTATCTGTTTTGTTTATTATGTCTTTGTATTTGATTTAATATCAGATAGTGTAGTGCCTCTGGTTGTGTTTTTTGCTTAATATTACTTAGGCTATTTGATGTTTTTTTTTGTGTGTGATTTACAAAGTTTAGAATTTCTGTTTCTAATTCTAATAGAAATTAAACTTAAATCTCTAGATTGCTCAAGATCATATAGTTTTGTTTTGTTTTTTTGTTTGTTTTTAGATAAAGTTTCTCTGTGTAGCCCTGGCTATCTTGGAACTCACCCTGTAGACCAGGCTGGCCTCAAACTCAGAGATCCACCTGCCTCTGCCTTCCAAGTACTAGAATTAAAGGCATCCACCACCACCACCTGGCTAGATATTTTGTCAGTATTCTTTGAATGAAGAGTATCTTTTTATTGATTGATTGATTGATTGCATTTTTCCTGCATAATTTTAAGTGTACTATCTTTCATTTCTTTGTTTAAGTTCATTCCTAATTTATTTTTTGTAACAAATGGGATTGTTTTCTTGATTTCTTCTTCAGATAATCCATTGTTAGCATATGTAAATGGTACTGATTTTTAAAAGTTATTTTTGATATTTTTAATTAAATGTATGTTTGTGGGTGTGAGTATGATGAGTGCAGATATCCCCAGAGGGCAGAGGTTTTGGATCCCTCTAGAGTTGGAGTTACAGATGGTTATGAGATGCCCAATTTGGGTGCTTGGAAGTGAACTTGAGTCCCCTGGAATAACAGTGTATGTTCTTTAACTATTGAGCTGTTTCTCCAGCCCCTAAATGGTACTGATTTTGGTGAAGTTTTGTTGTTGTTGTTTTGTTTTGCTTTTCTGAGATGAGATCTCATTAGGTAGCCCGGGTTGGCCTTGAACTCATGGCAGTCCTCCTGCTTCAGCCTCTCAAGTGCCTCACATATAGACATATCATCATGTTTGTCTCTGATTTTTATAACTTGTAATTAAAAAAATAGGTTTTTAGTAATCTGTAACTTTCTTCTTGTGTAGCACTTGTTTTCTTTGTGTGTTCCTACATGTGTGTGCATATGAATGTGGAGGCTAGAGGTCAGTGTCCAGTATGGTTCCTTAATTACTTTCCATCTTACTTTTTTTTTTTCTAAAGATTTATTTATTATGGTCACAGTGTTCTGTCTGCATGTACACCTGCAGGCCAGAAGAGGGCACCAGATCTCATTACAGATGGTTGTCAGCCACCATGTGGTTGCTGGGAATTGAACTCAGGACCTTTGGAAGAGCAATCAGTGCTCTTAACCTTTGAGCCATCTTCTCCAGACCCCATCTTACTTTTTGAGACAAGATTTCTCATTGGCTTGAAGCCTGCTGATTTGACTAAGCTGCCTGGGCAGTGAGCTCGAGGAATCCTCCTGTTTCTGCCTCTCCAGTGACAGGATTACAAACATTTGCCATTACACTCAGTTTTTAAAGTGGCTTTTTTTTTTTTTTTTACTCTTTTGGCTCTTGAGGGCCTGCCACTCAGCTCTCAAATCACACAGAGGCTTATTCTTTCTTATGAATGCCTGGGCTTAGCTAGGCTTGTTTCTAGCCAGCTTTTTTTTTTTTTTTTTTTTTTTTTTTTGGTTTTTCGAGACAGGGTTTCTCTGCATAGCTTTGCGCCTTTCCTGGAGCTCACTTGGTAGCCCAGGCTGGCCTCGAACTCACAGAGATCCGCCTGGCTCTGCCTCCCGAGTGCTGGGATTAAAGGCGTGCGCCACCACTGCCCAGCTCTAGCCAGCTTTTTAAAAATCATCCCATCTATCTTTTGCCTCTGGGGTTTTATCTTTCTTATTCTATATACTGTGGTGGTATTATGTTCCCCAAAATATTGTGTACCTTAATAAACTTATCTGGGGTCAGAGAACAGAAAAGCCACTAGTTAGGCAGTGATAGCACATGCCTTTAATCCTAGCATTTCAGAGGTAGAAATCTCTCTGGATCTCTGTGAGTTCAAGGCCACATTGGAAACAGCCAAGCATGGTGACACACGCCTTTAATCCCAGGGAGTGATAGTAGAAGGCAGAACGATATATAAGGCTTGAGGACCAGGAACTAGAAGCAGTAAATCCTTCGTCCCAGGTAGCAGCATCACTGCAGTCACCAACACGATGAGAAGGAGCTGGCAACGTGGAGCAGTAGCCACTGCTTCCATGGTCCCACCACTGTTTGTGGCTCAGTCCGGGCCGAAGCTTCTTCCAAGCCTCTCAGGCTGGCCTCAAACTCGGGATCCTCCTGCCTCTGCCTCCTTCAATATACCTTTCTTTACTTCTTACATCATGGCTTGCTGTATAGTTGTGGCTGCCCCCTGGTGTTCTCTCTCCTTTTCTTGTTCCCTGATCTCTCTTCCCAGATTTCTCCTTCTATTTATTCTCTCTGCATGCCAGCCCCACCTATCCTTTTTCCTGCCTTGCCATTGGCCATTCAGTTCTTTATCAGACCAATCAGATGTTTTAGACAGGCACAGTAACACAGCTTTACAGAGTTAAACAAATGCAACATAAAAGAATGCAACACATCTTTGCATCATTGAACAAATAGTCCACAGCATAAACAAATGTAACACATCTTTAACTAATATTCCACAACAGTGGGTTGTGGAATTGAACTCAGTTCCACACGCTTGTTGAATAAGCATTCTATTGACTGAACTATCTCCCCAGTGTCTTGTCTGGATTTTTCTTTTAAAAATCAGGGTAATTCTGGCCTTTTAATAAAAATAAGTTGATAACTATCCATTTCTTGTCAAGTTTTTGAATAGTTTGAGGTGATATTAGTTCCTTTTTAAATGTTTGCTTTATTTCAGCAGTGAAGTTCTCAGGTCCTGGATTTCTTTGGTGGGAGATGCCTTTTTACTGATGCAATATTCCTTATTTTTGTTCTGTTATGGTTTTTCTTTCCCCTTTCCCTTTCTTATTTTCTTCACCCTTGCAGTTTCCCTTCTTTATCCCATCTGTATATTGACACAAGCTGGCTTGGAACTCCTGGGCTCCTTTGATCCTCCTGCTTCAGTGTTTCCAAGTAGCTGTAAGCATACTGTGCTCATGTTTTCTATTTCTCAGGATTTCATATGTTTCTGGGTTTCTTTATCCTTTTCTCTCTGTGTAATTATTCATATTAATATCTTATGATTGTTTCTATTTGATTTCATTTGTAAAGTCTTTCATTTTATTTTATTTGTGTCTTTCTAACTATTCATTTCTGGTGTGATATTTTCTTTGTACTAATGTTGGGCTTAATTTGTTCTTGTTTTTTTAACGTCTTTTAGATAATGATATTAAGTTATTTATTAGACATCTTTGTCTTTTTTTTTCATCTTTGTCTTTAAATACACTCATTATTGCTAGAAATCTCCCTCCTCTTAGAAATGATTTTTCCTGTAGTCTGTAAATTTTGGCATATTGTATTTCAAGGTGTTTTAAGTGTCCCTTTTAATTTTTTTCTCTCTTAATTTACTTGTTGGTGGTTTATAAGCACATTGTTTATTTACACATATTTGTTAGTTTTCTGAATTTCATTTTACCATTTTCAGCTTTAATACTCTGTAGCCAGAAAAGATAGTTTATATAATTTCAGTGTGCTTACATTTGTTGATTTGTTTGAGGACTAATATAAGGTCTAGAGAATATTTCTTTTTTTTATTAAGAAATTTTCTATTCACTTTACATACTAACCACAGATTTCCTCCCCTTCTTCCTTCTTCCCACCCCCAACCTTCCCCCCCAACCCATCCCCTATCCCCACATTTCCCAAGCCTGGCACACACAGCTGAGGCAGGTCCAAGCCCCTCCCCACTGCACCAAGGCTGTATAAGGTGTCACACCCTAGGCACTGGGCTCTAAAAAGCCTGCCAATGCACCAGGGGTGGATCCTGATCCCCCTGCCTGTCTCCACTCCCCCCAAATAGTTCAAGCTAAAAACCATTTCCCATATCCAGGGGCCTAGTCCAGTCCTATGGGGGCTCCACAGCTATTAGTCCACAGTTCATGGGTTTCCACTAGTGTGGCTGGTCATCTCTGCATGTTTTCCCATCATGATCTCGATGTCCCCTGCCTGAGAATATTTCATATGAACTTCACAGGCATGTCTGTTCTGTTGCTATTGGATAAGATATTCTGTAAATGTTTGTTGGGACTATTTGATGTAAGGTATGACTCAAGTTCAATGCTTCTTTATTCATTTTATGCCTGGATTGTGTCCATTTTTGAAGTTGAGATACCAAAGTATTCTAATATTAATGTATCATGTAGTCTTTTTCTATTCATATGTTGATATTTGCTTTGTATATTTATGTGCTCTGATTTTGAGTGCATATATATGTAGCTATATCTCTTACAGCTATATCTCTTGATGACACAATCTTTTTTCATTATATAATTACCTTTGCCTTAATTTACAATTTTTTAAAGTTATTTGACATAACTATAGCTATCTGCTGTATTAAACTTCAGCTTTTTTTAAAAAGTTGAGTCTTTTGAGATAGTATCTTATATCTTATATTTATGGATATTGTTATTTTTATTGCAGTTCTTGGGGATTGAGTCCAGGGCCTTAAGCATGTTAGGCAAGTGCCCTTCTACAGACCTACATCCCCAGTCCTGGTCTTGTTTTTTTTTTTTTTTTTTTTTTTTTTTTTCTCCGAGACAGGGTTTCTCTGTGTAGCTTTGCACCTTTCCTGGAACTCACTTGGTAGCCCAGGCTGGCCTCAAACTCACAGAGATCCGCCTGGCTCTGCCTCCCGAGTGCTGGGATTAAAGGTGCGTGCCGCCACCGCCACCACCACCCGGCTCTGGTCTTGTTTTTTATAAATCTATTCAGCCACTGCTTTGATTAGAGAATGTGTATGTGTATATATATGCATATGTATGTGGATGTTCCATATAACCCAGGGTTTCTACCTTCATGCTAAGCAGGCACTTAACTACATGCTAAATAGATGCTGAACTACTTCTCCAGCCTCTGGTTCAGTAATTTACATTTACATTCAATGTAGTTATTGAAAGGGAAGGACCTCCCACCACTATTTTGTATTTTGTTAAATGCTTTCTGGATGTTTTATAAGTCTCTTCCTTTCCTTTCCTCGCTCCCTTTCTCTTGTCGTGTGTGTGTGTGTGTGTGTGTGTGTGTGTGTGTGTGTGTGCGTGTGTGTGTGAGAGAGAGAGAGAGAGAGAGAGAGAGAGAGAGAGAGAGAAGGTGATCTCGATCTGTATGCATTAATTTGTTATTTCTTATCCTTTGTGTATTTAGCCTTTTTGTGAAGGTCTCAATCGTACTGGATTTGAGTCCCCACCTTGTACCCATATAACCTCATTATAGCTAATTATACCTGCAGTGATCTTATTTCTAATAATATATATTATTTTCAATAAGATCATATTTACAATTGCAAGGAATAGGACTTCAACATACTATGACAACACAATTTAACCCATAATAGTTGGTGTATAACTTATAGGCTGTTTACATGTGTTAAATTGTAGTATTATGGTGATTTGAATGAGAAATATCTCTTAATGGCTCAAATATTTGATTGCTTGGTTCCTTGATGTTATTGTTTGGGTAGGTTATGGAACTTTTAGGTCCTGTAGCCTTGCTGGAGGAAGCACATCTGTGCTATTGTATTCCCCCAAATATTGTGCATGCTAATAAATTTATCTGGGGTCAGAGACAGAGCAGCCACAATATTAAACATAGAGGATAGGTAGTGGTAGCACATGCCTTTAATCCCAGCACTTGGGAGGCAGATCTAGGCAGAAATCCATGTGTTCAAGGATACAGCCAAGCCTGGTGACTCACGCCTTTAATCCCAAAAAGCCAGCCTTTAATCCTAGGGAGTGATGGTAGAAAGCAGAAAGGTATATAAGGCGTGAGGACCAGAAACTAGAAGCATGTGGCTGGTTAAGCATTCGGCTGGTTAAGCTTTCAGGCTTTGAAGCAGCACAGTTCAGCTGGGATTCATTCTGGATGAGGACTCAGGCTTCCAGTCTGAGGAAACAGGACCAGCTGAGGAACTGGTGAGGTGAGATAGCTGTGGCTTGTTCTGTCTCTCTGACCTTCCAGTATTCACCCCAATAACTGGCCTCGGATTTGATTTTATTAATAAGAACTTTTAAGATTCCTGCTACATCTGGCACCCAATGTTCGTGTTATGAATTCATGAAAAAGCTGTTTGCCTGTGGCCTTGTGAGCCCCAGCTCAGGCCCAAGCTACACTCAGCCGGTGGTGGTGGTGGTGGTGGCGGTGGCGGTGGCGCACGCTGGTAGGATTTGCTGAAGGAGACAGAGGCAGGAGGATCCCGAGTTTGAGGCCGGCGTAGGAGGCTTGGGAGAAGCTTCGGCCCAGCCTGAGCCACAAACAGTGGTGGGACCATGGAAGCAGTGGCTACTGCTCCACGTTGCCAGCTCCTTCTCATCGTGTTGGTGACTGCGGTGATGCTGCTACCTAGGACGAAGGGTTTACTGCTGCTAGTTCAGAGAAGAATTGCCAGGACCATCGTGTTACAAGAAAGCATCGGCAAAGGTCAGTTTGGAAAAGTTTGGCAAGACAAATGGTGGGGAGAAATTGTTGTGAAGATTTTCTGTTCTAGGGAAGAATGTTCATGGTTCCGAGAGACAGACATTTATCAGACTATGATTGCTCCAAACCACAACAGAGGAGGCAAAAAAAAAAAAAAAAAGTCTAGCATTTGTTGTTGGTTATTTTGTTTATCTTTGTCATTCTGTCTGCATGGGATCAAATCTCAGAGCTTTTTTTTTTGTTTTTTGCTTGCTTTTTATGTTTGTTTATTTGTTTGAGACAGGGTCTCTCCATTATGTAGCTCTGGCTGTCCTGGAACTCACTCTGTAGACCAAGCTGGCCTTAAAGTCACAGGGATCTGCCTGCCTCTGCCTCTGAAGTGCTAGGATTACTCAGTTTTTTTATTTGCATTTTCCTAATTGCTATGGATGATGAACATTTTTTAGAGAATTTCTTAGCCTTTTTTTCTTTTGAGAACTCCCTGTTCAGAATACAGGCCAATATTTTTAATGGGTCACATTTTTATTCTGTTTTTTGGATTCTTCATTTATTCTGCATTTGATTGTCGGATGCATAGCTGGCAAAGAGGATTCTCCCCCATTTTGTGGTATACTTCTTCACCCAGCTGATTGTTTCTTAACTGTATAGAAACCTTTTAATCTTATGAAGTACCATTAGTCAATTGTTAACCTTAAGTTTTGGACAACTGGTGTCCTATACCAATATGAGTACTACTTATGTTTTCTTCTAGTAGTTTCAGTGTTTCATGTTTCACTTTTTGGTCTTTGATGTGTGACTCCCTAAACATGACCTGAACAAAGACAATAACAATAGACATGCTAACATGGTTGGGGGAAAGCTCATAAGGCCTCAATTCCAGACAGAACTACAGGCAACTAAGAAATTCTGAGAGTGGGAGAAATAGTCTTTCCCCAGGGAAGAGCACACCAATTGGTTATCCAATACCAAATGGTCATCCCTAAAAACATATACATATAAGTAACATTATACAGAGGGAATAGGTTGTATTTGTGTGTGTGTGTGTGTGTGTGTGTGTGTGTGTGTGTACGTACATTTGAGAGAAAGCAAGGAAGGGAGTACATGGAAAGTTTCTAGGGAATAAAGGGAAGGGGAAATGATGTAATTATATTATAGTCTCAAAAAATGTAGTCTTGAACGCTTTGGCATAGGAGATCACTTCCTAAATGTAACACCAGTAGCACAGACACTGAGAGAAACAATCAATCAATGGGACATCTTGACACAGAAGCTTTTGTAGAGCAAAGGATATGGTCAACAAGGCAAAGCAACAGCCTACAGAATGGGAAAAGGTCTTCACCAACCCCACATCTGACAGAGGGCTGATATCCAGAATATATAAAGAACCCAAGAAATTAGACATCAAAATGCCCAACAGTCCAATTAAGAAATGGGCTATAGAACTAAACAGAGAATTCTCAATAGAGGAAACTCAAATGGCTGAAAGACATTGAAGGAACTGCTCAACATCCCTAATCATCAGGGAAATGCAAATCAAAACGACTCTCAGATACCACCTTACACCTGTCAGAATGGCTAAGATCAAAAACACTGAAGACAGCTTATGCTGGAGAGGATATGGAGCTAAGGGAACTCTCCTCCACTGCTGGTGGGAATGCAAGCTTGTACAACCACTTTGGAAATCAATATGGTGCTTTCTCAGAAAATTGGGAATCAATCTCCCCCAAGACCCAGCTATACCACTCTTGGGCATATACCCAAGGAATGCTCAATCATACCACATGGGCACTTGCTCAGCTATGTTCATATCAGCATTGTTTGTAATAGCCAAAACCTGGAAACAACCTAGATGCCCTTCAACTGAAGAATGGATAAATAAATTGTGGCACATATACACAATGGAATACTACTCAGCAGAGAAAAACAATGACATCATGAGGTTTGCAGGCAAAAGAATGGATCTAGAAAAAATCATCCTGAGTGAGGTAACCAAGACTTAGAAAGACAAACATGGTATGTACTCACTCATAGGAGGATACTAGATGTGGAACAAGGATGACTGGACTGCTACTCACATCACCAGGGAGGCTACCTGGAAAACAGGACCCCAAGAAAGACACAAGGATCACCCAATGACGGAGAAATGGCTGAGATCTACATGACCAATCTGGACATGAGTGGGAGTAATGAAGGGCGAGGGTTGAGGGAAAGAAAGTGGGAGATCCCAGCTGGATCAAGAACAGAGTGGGAGAACAAGGAATAGGAGACCATGGTAAATGAAGACCACATGAGAAAAGGAAGAAACAAAGTGCTAAAGAGGCCCACAGAAATCCACAAAGATACCCCCACAAAAGACTGCTGGCAATGGTCGAGAGACAGCCAGGATTGACCTACTCTGGTGATGGGATGGCCAAACACCCTAATAGTTGTGCCAGAAACCCATCCAAGGACTGAGGAATCTGGATGCAGACATCCACAGCTAGGCCCAGGGTGGAGCGCTGGGAGTCTAATTAGCGAGAAAGAGAAGGGTTTATATAAGGGAGAATTGTTGAAACCAAGTTTGGATAAAGCACAGGGACAAATAGCCAAATGAGTGGAAACACATGAACTACGAACCAAAGGCTGAGGGGCCCCCAACTGGATCAGACCCTCTGAATAGTTGAGACAGTTAATTGGCTTGATCTGTTTGGGAGACATCTAGGCAGTGGTACCAGGTCCTGTGCTCATTGCATGAGTTAGCTGTTTGAAACCTGGGACTTATGCAGAGATGCTTGGCTCAATCTGGGAGGAGGGGACTGGACCTGCCTGGACTGAGTCTACCAGGTCGATCTCAGTCCTCGGGGGAGGCTTTGCCCTGGAGGAGGTGGGAATGGGGGGAAGGGGAGGGGGCAGGAAGGGGAGAACAAGGGAATCTGTGTCTGTTATGTAAAACTGAATGGTATTGTAAAATAAAATAAAAGGAAAAAATAAATAAATGAATAAGACAAAAAAAGAATGGATAAAGTGTGGTACATATACACAATGGAATACTACTCAGCAGAGAAAAACAATGACATCATGAGGTTTGCAGGCAAATGGATGGATCTAGAAAAAATCATCCTGAGTGAGGTAACCCAGACTCAGAAAGACAAACATGGTATGTACTCACTCATAGGAGGATACTAGATGTAAAACAAAGATGACTAGACTGCTACTCACAACTCCAGGGAGGCTACCTAGAAAACAGTACCATAAGAAAGACACAGGGATCGCACAGTGACAGAGAAATGGATGAGATCTACATGAACAACCTGGCCGTGAGTGGGGGTAATGAAAGGCAAGGTTCCAGGGAAAGAGAGCTTCGGGGAGCAGGAGATCCCAGCTGGATCAAAAACAGAGAGGGAGAACAAGAAATAAGAGACCATGATAAATGAAGACCATATGAGAATAGGAAGAAGCAAAGTGCTAGAGAGGTCCACAGAAATCCACAAAGATACCTTCACAATAGACTACTGGCAATGGGTGAGAGAAAGCCCGAACTGACCTACTCTGGTGATAGGATGGCCAAACACCCTAATTGTCATGCTAGAAACCTCATCCAATGACTGAGGGAACTGGATGCAGAGATCCACGGCCAGGTCCCAGGTGGAGCTCCAGGAGAAAGAGGAGGGTTTGTATGAGCGAGAATTGTTGAGACCAAGATTGGAAAAAGCACAGGGACAAATAGCCAGACGAATGGAAACACATGAACTATGAACCAATAGCTGAGGAGTCCCCAACTGGATCAGGCCCTCTGCATAAGTGAGACAGTTGATTAGCTTGAACTGTTTGGGAGGCATCCAGGCAGTGGGACCAGGACCTGTCCTTAGGGCATGAGCTGGCTGTTTGGAACCTGGGGCCTATGCAGGGACACTTTGCTTAGCCTGGGAGGAGGGGACTGGACCTGCCTGAACTGAATCTACCAGATTGAACTGAATCCCCAGGGGAGTCTTTGCCCTGGAGGAGATGGGAATGGGGGGTGGGCTGGGGGGAAGGCGGGGGTGGGGGGGAGGGAATCTGTGGCTGATATGTAAAATTAAATTATAAAATAAAAAAATTATTCTATGATAATTCCACATATTTGTACAATGTATTTAGATCAAATCCACCTTCACTCCTGATTCCACTCCTTCCAGAACAAGATAGCCAGGAGACATGTGTTCCTCCCAATTTTATGTACTTTTCTTTTTAAAAACTGAGTCTCTTTAATTAATACTTCCAATATATGCATAGGTATAGGGCCATCCACTGGAGTGTGGTCAATCTATGAGGGACAGCATCTCTGAAGAACACTGACTCTCCCTTCTCTAGGAGTCATCAACTGCAATAGCTCCTCAATGGGGATGAGACTTTGTGAGCTCCTTCCCAATTCATGATGGATTTGAGACCTGAAACTGGAACTGACTTGAAAGCTTCTTCCTACTGGCTAGCTCTTATAACACTATAAGGTGCATGCTGGGGAAGAATTGGCATCAACAGTCTCACCCAGGTGTGAATGAATTCTTCATATCTTAACATAATTCTTTCTTCTGAAATTCTCTCCAATTGTCACCTTCATTCCTCCTCTTCTCAAAGAAAATATCTTGACATTGTAATCACTTGGTTTTAACATACCAGTCTCTGCTTTCTTGGAATATGCCTCCTACCACAGGACTTTTCTATTTGCTATTCATAAAAGTATGTCTGCAGGAACTCATAGATATCTACATGGCTTACTCTTCAACTTACAGCTCTCAAATATAATTTATTATATATCCTTCACATGGTCAGCAGATGCAAATTGGCAGACTATTCCTCTCCCAACATAGACATATATCATTGGCTCTTTCCTTTGCTTGATTTTCCCCTTAGTAGTTTTAGGGTAATAGTATGCCATGCTGTTGTAGAGGAGATAACACACATTCATATTTTAGAATCACTTAACAAACCACAACAGGGTTTTGGGTATCCCAAGCTGGCTTACACTACATGATTAGCCTACTTACTAATATTAGCATGCTGTATATTTCATTTTAATTATATGTTCACCCTAAAATGTTAAGTTCCAAGAGTAGAAATTTTTGTGCAATTCTTCACCTATCTCTAGTACCTAGAACAATGCTTGGCAAATAGTATCCTAATACTACTTGCATGAATGAAACATTGTTTTAAAACTCTAATAAAATATGCCCAAATACAAAGGAGTGAGTCTGACTGCCTCATGGAGAGTATATGAGGACAAATGCCACTGAAGTTGCTATGGGTATGAGAAAAATACTTAAGAAATTGCTGTTGAAAACTATAGAAATCTAAGTGTTGAAGTTTGAAAGTTTCTCTGAAACATGCTTCATTCTGCCCTAAGGGAAAAAAAATAAGCTTTATTAAATTCAAAATTAACTCTTTCCATTTTGCCATTTTTTTGTCAGTACCTCCTTGAAATAAAATTCATTTTTTAGGGTTTCAGTTCTGTTTCCTCCTCCAATTAAGACTTAAGTTTCTACCTCTAAGGAACTTTTGGTATGGTTTTTTTTTTTTATTGTTTTGTTCTTGAGAAAGGTTCTCACTATGTAGCCCTGGCTAGCCTGGAATTTGCTTTGTGTTGCAGCCTTGAACTCACAGAGATTCACCTGCCTCTGCCTCCTAAGTGCTGGGTTTAAAGATATGCACCATAATGTCTGGTAGAACTCATGTTTTTATAAGAAAATCAAATGTACAGTAGATACAGTTATGTCATTTGATATAATATATGTTTATGGTCTGTATACAATCTCCACAATGCAAAGATATCTTAATGTTGCTTAAATAAGGTAGAGAAATTTTCTAAGAGATGATATTTGAGTTGTACACTAGTAGATTGAACTTTACTTTAACATTAGTCGAAGAAAATCACTTGGGTTCCAAGCTGTAAAAGAAAATTATACTTTTAGTGAAATTTAGGAAATAAGAATGTATCTTTTTCTTCTGTGTTTTCCTATTAATGTTTATCATGTATAGTGTTTGGACTATTTATCTTCATATTATTGCATTTTGAGAATCATTTATATATTCTAGTTATAAATTTTTAGTCAGATATTGCAAATATTTCATCCAGGTCAGTGACTTGCCTTTCCATTATCTAAAGAGTCATTTGAAAACTAGTTTTTATTTTTTCTGTCTTTTTGTGTGCAGGTGTTTATATCTGTAGTATATATACACATTTGTGCAGGTGTACATGCATGTGTGTGGGTATTCAAGTGGAAGCCAGGAGATAACCTCAGGTGTCATTCCTCAAGTGTTATCAACCTTGCTTTTTCTGAGACAAAGTCTTACAATTGCCTAGAGTTAATGAATTAGGCTAGGCTGGGTGGGCAATGAGCCATGGAGATCTGTTTGTCTTTTTATTCCCAGCACCTTAGGTTCTAGTGATTGAACTCAGGTTCTAGTGCTTTCAAGACAAGCATTTTATCAACTAAACCATTTCCCCAGTGTAACACAAATCTTAAAAGATGTTATTAATAAAAACAAACCCACAGCCAGGTATTGGGGTGAATGCTGGAAGATCAGAGAAGCAGAACAGGCCACAGCTATCTCACCTTGCCAATTCCTCAGCTGATCCTGTTTCCTCAGACTGGAAGCCTCTGTGTCCTCATCCAGAATGAATCTCTGCTGAACTGTTGCCCAAAAGCCTAAAAACTTAACCAGCTCTAGTTCCTGGTCCTTGTACCTTATATACCTCTCTGCTTCCTGCCATCACTTCCTGAATTAAAGGCATGAGTCACCATGCCTGGCTGTTTCCAATGTGGTTTGAACTTACAGAGATCCAGAGAGATCTCTGCCTCTGGAATGCTAGTATTAAAGGCATGTGCTACCACTGCCTAACGTTTAATATTATGGCTGTTCTGTTTTCTGACCCCCAGATAAGTTTATTGGGCTGCACAATATATCAACCACACCCCAGCCCCTCAATTTTGATTAAGTTATACTTATTAGTTTTTAAAACTGTCTAGTATGTTTCCTTTATTTACATTTCAATTTCTCACTGGAAATGTAGTTTAGTGCTAGATTGTTTGCCTAGTGTATATGAGGCCTGGATTTTATTCCCAGAACCACAATAAATAAACTAAATGTCTTTATATATCCCTATTTGGTTTATTATCTCTTCTCTCTCTACCAACCCCTCAGTTTTTGAGACAGTGTCATGTATTCTAGGCTGGCTTTAAACTTACTGTGTAGCTGAGACTGACCTTAAACTCTAGATCTTCCTGCTTCCATCTCTCAAGTGCTGGAATTGTAGGCATGCCCCAAGATGTCAAGTTTTCTATTTAGGTAGGAAGGAGGGGACTGGACCTGCCTCAACTGAATCTACCAGGATGAGCTGAATCCCCAGGGGAGTCCTTGCCTTGGAGGAGGTGGGAATTGGGGGAGGGTTGGGAGGGAAGGCTGGAAGGTGGGAGGAGGGAGGACAGGGGAATCCGTGGCTGATATGTAAAATTAAATTAATTATAAAATAAAATAAGAAGTTTTTATCTTAGCTCTTTAGTTCTTATTCAATTTCTGTGTATGCTATGAAGTAAAAGTCAAAGTTCATTTATTTGCAAAAACATTCTCAATTCTTCCAGCATTATTTTTGTTGTGGTTTTGTTTTTTGTTTTTTAGACAAGGTCTCTATTTGGCCCTGGATGTCCTGAAATTCTCTCCTTAGACCAGGCTGGCCTCAAATTAATAAAATCCCACCTGTCTCTCCCTCTTGAGTGCTGGGATTAAAGGCATGTACCACTACACCCAACTTTCAGTGCCACTTATTAAAAGTATTATCCTTAAATAAAACATGTATCAGCAAAAAATGGGGTTGATAGAAGAATAAATTTGGGCTAGAATCTTAGATCTTGAGTTTTCATTGCTATCTTATTAGGGTTTCTATTGCTGTGATGAGACACCATGACCCTGATACCTCTTATAAAAGAAAACATGTAATTGGTTCTGGCTTACAGGTTCAGGGTTTTAGTCCATTGTCATCATGGCAGGAAGCATGGAGGCATGCAGGCAGGAACGGTGCTGGAGAAGGAGCTAAGAGATCTACATCTGGATCATAGGCAGACAGCAGGAAGAGAGAGAGCCACTGGGCCTGGCTTGGGCATTTGAAACCTGAAATCCCACCCCTAGTGACACACTTCCTCTAACAAGGCCATACCTCCTAATGCCACTCCCTCAGCAATCAAATATGAGTCTATGGGGGTCATTCTTATTCAAACCACCACAATTGCTAAAAATATATAGTATTATTTTCTTCCAGTAATAGCTGAATGTTCCATCAAATATTTTAGAAAATTTAAGTCAAATATTTTTATTAAAACAACTTGCAATTTTGGTGTTCAATGTACAGCGCAACTTCCAATAATGAAAATTCTCTTTCATATGTTACATTTAGATCTACAAATATTAAAATTTCAGAACATGAATTGTTTAATACTAAAAAATACTATCTTTTCTGCTAATCTCTGTCAATTTTAATGTGGAGGCATGCAAATTTAATGTAGAGGATTTAATGTAGAAGATTTCACTGTGTCTTTTTCACTGAGTAAAGACAAATTATATGGAGCAATGTTGCAGAATATTTGTTTACACTGTAAAGATGTCGTTTTGCCAAGGTGCTTTCTAATTGGTTTAATAAAGATCTGAATGGTCAATAGCTATGCAGGAGATATAGGTGGGAATTTCCTGGGCAAGAGAGGAAGAGTAGGATGAATCTAAGCACATGGGAGAGACATCAGGAGACACAGAACAAGCAGGACGTACAGGAGAAGAGGTAACAACCATGAGCCATGTGGTAGAACATAGATTAATAAAAAATATGGGCTAAGTTACAAGAGCTAGTGAGACAAGCCTAAGCTAATGGCCAAGCTTTCATAACTAATAAATCTCTGTTGTTATTTGGGAGCTGGCTGGGGGGACAGAGAAAGATTGTTACAGAGCAAATATTTGAGACATTGAAAAGAAAATATCAGTGAAGTATCATGAGAGAGCAAGAGAATCCCCAGTACTTTGGAACTTTGCTGTGAGCTTCCCACTTTTTCTTTTGGTCTTTCTATCATGTGGCAACCTGACATGTCATGGCACAACCAGGTAACTAAAGTTCTGGATATTTTTTTTTTCTGGAGTTCCCAAAGGAAGCCTAAGGAAAATGGAGACTACCAGGGAAGGGAACATTGGGAGAAAGTCCGGAAAATGACCCCATTGTAGCTAGAGTTTTCCTGCCTGGCCCACAGTCAGGACAAATCTCTCTAACCTGCCAGTCCCACAGCCACTCAGACCCAAACAAGTAAACAGAGACTTATATTGCTTACAGACAGTATGGCCGTGGCAGGCTTCTTGCTAACTGTTCTTATATCTTGAATTAATCCATTTTTATAAATCTATACCTTACCACGTGGCTCGTGGCTTACAGGTGTCTTCACATGCTGCTTGTCATGGTGGCGGCTGGCAGTGTCTCCTCTGCCTTCCTGTTCTCTCAAATCTCCTCTCTGTTAGTCCCACCTATACTTCCTGCCTGGCCACTGGCCAATCAGTGTTTTATTTATTGACTAATCAGAGCATTTAACATACAGACCATCCCACAGCACCCCATAGTGTTGATTTTGAACTCTCAGGCTCCTGTCTGCACTATAAAAGTTTAACTCTATTTCTAGATTCTAAGAACTAAACCAAAAGATAGACTACTGCCCAGTTCCCAGACTGGCCACCTGATGGTGAGCCAACACAGGGAAGAGCTGAGTGGCTTTGAAAGTTGAACTGGCATTGGAATCACAACCCACAAAGGATCTAGAAGACTTAAATAAGAATCATAATCACATAATATGAATACATTATATTTAAATGTATGGAGTATAATAAAAAGTGCTTGGCATATGAAGAACCACAGAAATATATGAGTTTATGTAAGTAACATAAAAATAAATTATAATTCAGGAAAAGCAAAACTGTTAAGACCAAGAGCTGGTTCTTTGAAATTATTAATTAAAAATAAGTAAACCTTTAACAATGCTGAATTATAAAAACACAAATGAACAACATGAAAATGAAAGAAATTTCTATCTACTCAATTTATTTTAATTACACAAAGTATAACTGTACACCACATTTGAAAATTTACCTGAAGTAGATGATTTTCAAGGATGATATATATTACTAAAATTTACTCATGAGAATATATGCATTGACAGGCTACATAATGCTTTTGTAATCATTCCCAATCCTAGTGACCACATGCCCACTCCAAGCCAAGAGTGTCTTTGCTTTTTGTTAACTTCAGAATCCATGTTTCTGCTAGAAAACCAGTTAGCTGGGGAATTGTCAGCCTACATTGAAGCCTGCCTCATAGGAGAGGTAATCCTACTCCAGGGAAGAGGAATGAATATATGTGAAAAACAAAATGTTATCTTATTATTGAAAACTGATATTCTATAAAATACAGCTTTTGCCACAGAAGTTGAAGAGATGCTCTATAAAATTGCATGTAGATGGGGAGCTCCAATCTAAAATAGTGTGGTCCTACAGAATACTATTCACTCTGTTTAAACTATGTTTTTCCAAATTTATTTACTTGTGCAAGCCTCCCCTACGATTTCTCTTAGTTGCCATGGACTACATTGCTGGAAATACTGTTATGAACCAGTCACAAACATGACTATAAATGTAAATATCATAAATGTTATTGAATAAAAATCAGGCAGTATTTTGAAAAGGCATCATGACTTTGTAAGAAGTGTGCAGTCTAAGAATGTGAAGAAATGTTTTGTTTTGGTTTGGTTTTTGGTTTTACAAGACAGGGTTTCTCTGTGTATAGCCTTGGCTGTCCTGGAACTTGCTCTGTAGACCAGGCTGGCCTAAAACTCAGAGATCCTCCTGCCTCTGCCTCCCAAGTGCTGGGACCACTTCCCAACAAAGAAATGTGTTTTAACATGAACAACTTTACTGAAATAATTACATTGACAGGTTAATGGTTAAAAGCCACTTGGTCCTCTCAATGAATAACAGAAATACAATTGAAAACCTCAACATAAAGTCTTCTTCCAAATACTTAGTAGAATAGTAATATGGTAAATATATATATATATATATATATATATATATATATATATCATAATAATATAATTCAAGGTTAAAATGAGAGAAGCAGGAGAAAAGACAAAGACATCCACCATCACTGCTGTTACCATGTTAGTTTGATTTTAATCAGTGTAAATAAGAAAAAATGAAATGTAGATATTAGAGAAAGAAAACATGTATGGATTATAATGTCTGCCTAAAAAGTAGAAGAAAACCATTGAAAAATTAGTTAAATAATAGAGAGTTTAATAAGGATTTTGTTATAAGCTATAAATATAAACAAATCTACAAATTTCCTACATGCTAGAAATGATCAGTTAGAACAATTGGAACCAGTATAATGACACAATCCATTTAGAACTTAAAAAAACAACAACCTTGGAATAAACAAAAAATGGCTAAAAATGAGAAAACAATAAACAGTTACTAACGGACACAAAACATTAGATGACATATTATGTAAAGTTTGCAAAGATAAAGTGTGCCTAACCATCTAGCATTGTTACTGAGTGAAATTAGTTTCGATCAAAATCCCAACCCTGTCTCAGGGAAAAGTTGACACATTTATGCTCAAGTTCTAATATCCCGCATAAAAGTAACAAAGACAAATTTGAGGAGACAAAAAGTAATTTGAAAAATCTGACTGAGTTACTCAAACTAAAAGAATGTAGTATTCGCCTAGGAGTAGAAAAATAGATCAATGGCCAGACATGATGTTTCCCAAAGAAATCTGAAATCCATTATAGGGATGGAGATGTTTTCTAGGTTTTAGGCAGAGAAGACCTATCTGCACCAAACATTATTGCTACAAAATATCAAGACAAAATACTGTGTAAGAAATATTACGTAAATTACATGATACAAAAATCAAGGCACATGGGGGAGGGGGGCTAGAGAGATGGCTAACTGGTTAAGAGCACTTGCCGCTTTCAGAGGACTGGAGTTCAGTTTCCCCAACCCATATCAGGTGATTCACAACAGCATGTAGCTCCAGCTCCAGGGGATGCAACACCCTTTCTTGGCTTCCATGGGCACTGGCACAAACGTATGTATGTATGTATGTACATGTACACACACATACACAATTAAAAAAAACAAAAACAGATATTTACAAAAATCTTTAAAATTAAAAGATATAAACTCTTATCCAGTGGAAAGTAATTCTTACTCCCAGCATGTCTTCCAGCTATTTGGTTCATCAATTCTGAGACAAAGGTTGTTTCCAGTTTCTTACAGATAATAGATTTTATTGCTAAATATTAGAGACTTCTGTATTACCAAACACCAGAATTTTTTTAATTAAAATTTTTTTTGCCACATATGTAAAGCAGAGAAGAAATTTCTGTGTATAAGGCAGTTTTACTGATAAGAAAAAGGTCAGCACTCTTATTAGTTGGAACTACTTTTAACTTCAAGCACGGAAATTCAATAATCAAAGATATGCACATTTAAAAATATTGGTGTGAGGCAGGAGAATTTCCATGAGTTTGAGATCAGCCTGTATTATATAGTGAGTTTCAGGGCAGCTTGGGCTACGGAGAGAGACTCTATGTCACCTGTCTCTCACTAAAAATTAAAATGTTGATATATTATTAACCTCTCAGAGTTAAAAATTATAGTAACACTTAATATAGATATTACCATACACTGTTCATGAATGTTCAGTAAAACATTT
Organism: Peromyscus maniculatus bairdii; assembly: GCF_049852395.1. Lineage (NCBI taxonomy): Eukaryota > Metazoa > Chordata > Mammalia > Rodentia > Cricetidae > Peromyscus > Peromyscus maniculatus. The sequence continues at coordinate 509,147 of NC_134875.1, read as the reverse complement.
CTAGAAAATAATTTAATGAATTATAAAAATTTTAAGTAAGCATCATAAATTTCATTTCTAAGGATTTTAACTTGGCATAGTCAAATATACAAGATATATGTACATATATTTAATGAGACGTGATTAAATAAAATATCACGTGTTCATGCAGTGGAATGTTATTGTGCCACTTAGGAGACTTTCAACTATAAGAGTGGGTGAAAGGCATAAACCAAAAAGAGATTTATTATCTAATGTTTCAAAGAATCTTAATACAGGGTGGCTCCAGTGTAGGGAAATCTATGATTAAATTATATTGTCAAGGACCCAGGTTTCTTGAGTCTCTGCTCTGCCATGTTTTAACTATCTCTTCTTTTGATCACATTCAATAAATACGTACTTGCACTGATTGACTGTAGTTATATAGTAATTATCAAAGCTGGACATAGTTTTTGCCCTCATGTAGTTCCAGAAAATATACTGTATAAGAAAAAAATAAAAAAAACCAGAACAGTGTGTTACATGATACCACTTGTGCAAGAGATTCATTTATGTGCAAATATGATACTCATCATCTTATGACTATTATGACCAAGTGCTTCTTTATGGATTGTCTCATTTCATCCTTACCACAACATTATGAGTTAAATATCATCATTCAATTTTATATATGTATAAAGTGGGACTCAGAGATAATGAATTACACTTAATTTCTGGCAGAGTCAGAATCTGAATTTGTTTGTCTCAATAAATAAAATCCATACTCTTACTCTTTTGTTAAACAACATTTGGAAAAGCAAATTTAAAAAGTCTCAAATGAAATAAACAAAAAAAATAAACATTTTTCTTTAGGAATTGATAATTAAATGCAGTTGACTACAAGAGCCAAGAAAAGGAGGAAGAAAAAGGCCTATATTGATACACTAGTAGTGCACTATGGTTGATTGCCTAAAGTCATAACAGAATTTTAAAACAGGCCTTGTAGGAGACAGTGACAACCAGATCTTATAATCAGATAATTCCAGAGGCTACAGAGCAGCAGGATCATGTGTGTGTTTTCTGGAAGAGTTAAGTTTATTGGATTAAATTAGGACAAGAAAATCATTTAAATATTTACTAATTATTCAAGTATATATCTGCTCTATAGGTTGGAGAAACTCTGGTGAAGAAAGTAAGATTACTATTTTTATAGAACTCACAACTGGACATACCAGATGATGGAGAGCCTTGTGGCCATGTTACAAAATCTAAGATTTATTTCAATTTTGTTAAAATGTGAAGAAAAATCATTCTTTTGCTTGATGCTTAAAAGAATGGGCTAAATTACTTTGCAAAACAGAGAGTATTTGAAGTTATGGGAGTAGATTAGATTGTCCGGGAAGGAGAGATTTTGAAGAGCAAAGGAAGAGTATTGTCTTTCCACATAATTTCCTGAGAGGCTTAGTGAATGCAGAAGCTATTCTACACACAAATCCTACGAGTACAATTTGTTTGTTTCTTTCTTTTTTCTAAATCCACTGCTGCATTATGACATTACCACCTACTCTCCAGGATTTCCATGATCTCCTTTTAGGTCAGTGGTTCTGAACCTTCCTAATGCTGTGACTCTTTAGTACAGTTCCTCATGCTGTGGTGACCCCCAAGCATAAAACTATTTTCATTGCTACTTCATAACTGTAATTTCACTACTATTACAAAACATAATACAAATATCTGTTTTCTGATGATCTTAGGCAACCCCTGTGAAAGGGTTGTTCGACCCCCAAAGGGGTCACTGCTGTTTTACGTTTTTTTTTTCCTTTTCAGTATTACAAAATCTTTGTTGTTCCACAGGCAAGGCTAAAGAGCAGGACTCTGGCCTGTCTGTCAGCAATGATATCTGGATAGATGTGTTCCCTAGTATCTGTAAGTTATTCAAAGATTTGGGAAGCTGCTTGTCCTATAACTTGATGGACATGAAAAGCAATCCATGCAGCTGTCTTAGAAAGGAATTACAAATAAGTGTAGAGCAAGCACAAAAGCCCCAAGGTGGGAATGCTCTTGGAATGTTTGAAGAGCAAAATAGGAGGGGCTGGAGAGATGGCTCAGCAATTAGCAGCACATACTGCTCTTGCAGAGGAACTGAATGCAGTTGCCATATCATGTGGATCACAACTTCCTGTAACTCCAGCTCCAAGTGATCTGTCCACCTCTTCTGGCTTCTGAGGAACAGAACACATACCCACACATAGACTCACATGTATATACATAATTAGGAATGAAAAATAATTTAAAAGAACAAGAAAGGAAACTATAACTGGTATGAGATGAACAAGAGGTCAGCTGTAAGAAATGAGGTTGCAGAGATGATGGGATGGAATTCATTTTTAATGATTCTTCTGCAGACTATTGGAAGGACTTTGTGCTTTAAGTTGAGTGAAATTGATAACCACCAGGAAATTATGAGTAGGTCTTTGTTTTCAACTCATGCTTCATCAGGCTCCCTTGGGCTGCTATGTGGATAATAGACTGTAGTAGGGGAGGGGTAGCAAGAATGGCTGTAGGGAGACAAGTTTTATTACAATAACTAAGGTGATAAGTAACATTGGACATCAATGTGGTAACATTGAAAGTGTTGAAAAGTTGTCAGATTGTTGTTTTACTCTTATGCCAACATAATTTTCAGATGGCTCAAATGTGGAGTAAAAAAGAGAAGGAAAGAATGACTAAGCTTTTGTCAGGAATACATAGGAGAAAGTTACCATTTACCCAGGAGAAGGTTATGTCATGGTTTGAAGTAGAAGATCAGGAGCCTGATTTGGGACATTTAAACTTGAGGCACTAATGAACAATCAAATGAAGACAATAGGTAAGTAGTTGGTTATAAAAGTCTGAGTCCATGGGTAATAAATGGAGCTGGACATATCAGTTAAGGGCTTACTGGCTCACATATGGCTCTTAAAACCACAGAATGGCTGATGTCACCAAGGTATATAAATGAATAAAAGATGACTAAGCCTAGAGAAAGTTTTAAGAGAGTGGAAAATTCTATGAAATGCTGCTTCATTGTTAATTTTTTATTTCTTCTTTCTCACTCCCCTACTTAATTTACTTGACTGCAAAAGTGGTAAAGCTGTGCTGAGATTAGCCTGTGTATACCTAGATGTAGAATCAAAGATTTCTCTTGTGTTTCTCTCAGATATGTACTATCCACCTTAGAAAATGTGCTACATGACCATGTTCCAATCTGGTCTGCACACTTGCAATGTTCCTCACATTATACAGTGTGCTACAGTCGTTTTGAAAAAAAAAAAAACAAAAAAAAACCAAACAAAAACAGGGCAATTTATCTTGGAAAAGACTTTCCAGTGAAGACAATAGTTGTAATTAACCACTTGCCTGGTGAAAGAATTATAGCTCTTGATTAAAAATTATAATGCTGAAGTTTTAGGCTTCAGATTCAACTTTTTACATAGTGGTTGGGGCTGAAAATGAAGTAATGAGATTTCTGTGGTTTTCAACATGAGAATCATATGCTTTTAAGAAATTGTGTCCTCTCTTTGGCTTTCAGATACTGATGACTCTGTTTACACAAAGTAGGTCATATCATATTAGTATACACTACAGTATCTGATTGGTATCTTACTGGTATCCTTGTTTGCTACAATGAAAGGACACATTCTAGAAATAGCTACAACACACATGTGGAATCTCACAGTCACATAATCAACCATTTTACTAAATACAAGCATTTTCATTCACATACAGCTAAATAAAGAATTTTTCACATTTCATTACAGTGCACAACAAAGTGAGGCAAGGTATACAGTACATTTTGTTCTGGAATATAAGACAATCTAATCCAACATGCAGTTGTGATCATTGTTACAAGTTAATCTTTTCTTTACCTATGTAGTAAAATAGCTTCTAACGCTTTATCCTCAGTATTCTATTTCACACTTATTTTCTAAAACCCACTTATTGCAGTGACAACAGGACTGAATTCTACTAAAATGATTTTTAAGATTTTTCTAGAACTTATTTAAGCAGTTAAGTTCAGCCACCTCTGCTGCATCTATGCTGGGTGTTTTGAAACCCACGTTAAAAAGCCAGGAATGAGAAAGTATATAATGTATTTTAGTCAAGAAAACTGTAGACATGTTTTATTTCTATGCGCCCCCTTTTGAGTTGACACGAATCTAGTCAACTCTTATTTATCCATGGGATAATCTTGGCTTTGGAACCATCTAGACATGAGTATAGTTGTTGAAATTTTGTGTTAACCCATAAAAAGGTTGTCTTCTACAACCAAGAAGCTGACAATTTAAACTGTATGAAATGAATATAGAATAAATGATCACTTCACCTGCAGTTGATGATGTGAAGTGGTCCAAGATGATTTGCTTATCCAAGTTGGAGCAAAGGTGGCAGAAGGGTCTTCTATAATTTTTATTATTTGGTTTATTTTAGCTGAAACAAATTCCCAGATTTTCTGATTCAAGCATATTCATACTGAACTTGAACAGGATATTGCAAAAACAATTTGCCAATCTTTCTACCACAATGGATATGAGAAATTTGACTCTAATCGGAATAGTTTTCTTACTGTGAAAAGTATGGCTTTTGCCTAGCTGAACTGGCTACAATCCAAAAAGTAATTTAAAGCATCACTTCTTTTCAAGAAGATAATGAAATTTTCATGTCAGCCATTCTAATTTGCTGATGTGGTTAGCTGTCTGTTCACCTGAGAATTAAAAGCTGACTCTCTTGGGTAGACAGGAGCCAAGTGTAGGTACATAGCAGACAGGTAGCCAAGGTCATTGTGGTGTGAGTACTTTATCCCTATCCCACTCCCTATTGTTGTATTTGGTTCCTTTCAATAAAATGTTCATAGTGTTTGTGAGACAAACACTTAGAAACCCACACAGTTTTAATGTTTTTTCAGTTGTGTAGTTAATCCCTTATTTAATGCCCTCCTGTCAATAATAACTGAATGGGCTTTACCTTTGATTCATTCCTAGATTCCTGCAGGGTTATAGCTGAGCTGTAAAACAACAAGGAAAACATATCCTATCATGTAGAGAACATTAATTTATAATCACATGACTTCCAAAGTTACAAATTATTTATTCATGTGACAACATTATGATCCAGTGAAAAAAGTTAGGAATCAGGTAGACTTGGTTCTTGCTTTCTTATTCTGTAAAATGGGGTAAAAAATCTCACAGGCCTATTATGGTGATCAAATAGGTAAAGTAAATTAATATGCACAATTTTTAAGGGTTTCAGGGCCACATGTTGAACAAATATTCAGCACAGAACCAATGATCAAGGGCTTGATTAAGGGTTTTCTGTAGACAATCTCTATGTTGTCACCATCAGGTACCTAAAGAAGCAGGCAGTATGCTTACTTCCAGATTGTGGTTCGCTGATGCAGTGAAAGCCAGGTATAGTTAGAGGACAAAGAACATGGCCTTTGAGTTACAATGTTTCTTTCTTCTCCTCACATGGTCATTTTACATGGGACAGTTTCTTTCACACAGTTGGTAACTCTATCATGAGAGTGTACACTTTCTCAAATGTGATTAATAACAAGGTGTGAATGACTTCCCTTTTAATATTCACAGCATTTTTACTAGAATGCTCGACCTTGAAAGGGCCTTACCAAATAGCTGATTCATATGGGCCTTTCATTTTACAGTTGAACTGTTAGAAGTGAATTAGTGTGTTTGTACCAAACTCAGAACACATCTGGCATGGTATTATCATTGAATAAATTGATACCATACTCTTTTTTCAGTTATCTTAATTGTCCCCAATTTGATACTTGATTTCCTTCTACATGTTCTTTATGGTCACCACCTCTGAAAAGTTGAAATATCAAGGAACAGTTTTTTCTCTGTAGGTATGTTTTCCTGGAACCTAACCTCCAAAACCCCACACCCTTAATATGTGGTCCACAAAGGGCACACAAAGCAATCATTGCTGAGCCTGGGCCACAAAACAATGTCTGATCTAGCCCATGTTAGCAATTTAGTCCCTTAATCACAGCACCCAGGCTCCTTATCTACCCACACAAGAGCCTGTCAGAGCTCCACCCCTAGGAAGAAGGCTCACTCATTTGTTATCCAAAGGTTGAGTTCTCTTCAGTCACATAAGGATTCTACTTATTTCGATAACTTTTAAGTTCAAGTGGGAGAGTATGTTTTGAAAATGGAAGGGTTGACTAGCACAAACATCTCCTCTCTGATTTGATAACCTCTTCTGAAGAGTGAACCACATTTGGTACAAATCCACTCTTCACCCCTTCCCAACCCTCCTGGATTGTAATCTCCCCCCTTTTAACCAGCTCATATATGTCTCTTGTCAGGTCTGTGAAGGCTTTCTCCACATTAATGGCATCTCGGGCTGACGTCTCAATGTACTTCATGCCGTATGCAGCAGCCAGTTTCTCGGCCTCGTGGCGAGTCACTTGCCTCTGTGTATCCAGGTCACACTTGTGACCCACCAGAACAAATACAATTTGGTAGGGCTGAACGTGTACTTTGGTCTCTTCTAACCACTCATGGACATTCTGGAAGGACCTGCGGTTGGTAATGTCAAATAAGAGAAGACCACCTACTGAATTCCTGTAGTAGGCGCGAGTGATGGATCTAAAACACAAGAAAGAAGTAAAGAATAAAGTTCGTGCCCAAACTCCTTCACTCCAATGAACTCAGTGTATGCTAGTGTTCCTGATTACTGACAGTCCTTCAGTAAATATAAATGCCATTCTATAACAATAATGATAAATTTTCAATTGGCTAAAATGTTAAGATGGCCCTTCCTAGAAATGAATGGTCATAAAGTTTCAGGTGTTTTCCCTTGATCCAGCATGGAAAGAACCCTTAGGAGATGATTGAGTTCTATTTTCCACCACAGCTAACTCTCCCACTCCAAGTCTCAACAACTAAAACACAATTCCTCTTCTGCAAAATAAGACATCTGAGTTACAGAGTAACCATAAAGCAAAACAAAATAATAGGCAATAAAGTGTTTTTTTTTGACATGGCAAATTCATTGCAAGTGCTAGTAGTTTAAAAGAATTTTCAGGAATAAGATGATTTTATTATAATCAATAGAGATTATAAATATAATTGACAACAGCAGAAAAATATCTTGTAAAATATTTCATTTTTTCATTTCTTTGTTTCCATTATTGCTGTTTTTTTTTCAAGCAGGGGCCATCAGTCACTTTTGTGAAAAGAAAACACAATCTTGTTTTGTATTTCCTAAGCTACATGGGAATGGGAAAATGGGGATGGTACAATGTTCTGGGCCAGGGATGCAGAGATGGCTCAGTAGTTAAGAGCACTGACTGCTCTTCTAGAGGACTAGAACTTGATTTCTATCACCCACATGGTAGCTCACAACTGTCTTTAACTCCAGTTCCAGGGGATTTGACATACTCTTCTGGCCTCCATGGTCATCAGGCACTCACATGATTCATAGACACATATACAGCCAAAACACCCATACACATAAAATAAAATAGTAAATTTAAAAATGTTATGGAGAAAAATGCCTATCATCTCTACTCATTGACAAAATCCAAAGGGAGTGGCTGAGGAAGCACTAGCTGGGAGAATCTGCCAAAATAGTCAAAGCATTCCCATCAAGTTATATTATTTAATTTGATTCATGTAATTAGGTTATTTCTAAAGCCTACTTGTACATTTATTGTACTCAAACAGAAGAAACATCACATATTTTAATTTCCTGAGTTTAATACATATTATAAATATGTATTATGGTACTTTGCTTAAGAATATAGGAGCTTATGAAAGGATGTAGAACAATTTGCCCATATAATCACTTGCTTTAGACTACAATTTTTGAAATATATGTCTATTTTTAGGATTTCTGTCTTCTCAGATGGGTATGATAAATAATGAAGAGATCTATAGCTGAAAATTTAAGGGAAAATGGCCAAGTGTTAATGGTGAAATGTCTAGGGAGTTGCAGCCCAAGCTAAAGGATGGTATGGGTAGGCCTTACAAATGAGTTCAAGTTCTCCAGAACTAGGGAGATTAGCCCTGGGGAACAAAAATATTCCTAAGTCTTTTATGTTTGAAGATTCATGGAGAATGATAGTTATATCAGAAAATGTTCTATTTTGTGAAACTGTTGATTTGAGAAATCAATGAGCAATCTATCAAAGCTCTAGAATATATTTATGCATTAGTGGTTTATATTTAGCACAGAAAGTGTCAAAATATTTTAAGCATAACATAAAGCTACATAGAAGTAGAAATCTTCCCCAGATAAAAAGAAATCTTAACATTAAAAGATTAATGACAAACTGGGGAAATATTTTACAACATATATGACATAAAAGGGTTAATTTTTTTTTATTAGACAGAAGTCCAGGTTGGCCTTCAACTACTCATCATCCTCTTGCTTCAGCATTCAGAGGGCTGAATAAATGTGTGCCACCACTGTTGGTGTTGGGGTTATTATTTTTAATATGTAAAGAAGTCCTACAAATCAATACTGCATAATACATAATGAGTAGTAAGTATGAACAAGCTGTTCAAACAAAGACCCCAGCAAACATATACAAGATACTATTATTTATTTATGAGAACTTGTATAAAGTATTTGCCAAAGCTTTGTACAAGTGGTAAGTTAGAGGCAACTTAAGTTTGTATTTATTACCTGTATCCTTCTTCAACGACCTAACCAGTATCTTCTATGCTCAACTAATGTTCACTGGAGAATGAATAAAAGTTCATAAATACGGGGTATAGAGGTCTTTTGTTCTGGTTCCTGCTGCTCTACCATACTTTAGTTCAAACTGTTCTCTGCAAAGTTTTTATGTAATTTTGTTTCTGTCACTTCTGTTTTTATTCATGCTGTTTCCCATCTCTGGGCATTTCCTATCTTTGCTTGAGCTTCATCTTCTCCAGTTAAACTTCTCTCCTCTGTATCCATACATAAAATCACAAATACATACTAAAAGGAAGAACAAAGGATTGTGAGAGAAAAATAAACATACTCACTGATTACCCAATAAGTGCCCAGTGGTACAGTAGGGAGTGGCATATAAATACAAACAACAAAACACTCTTTTGTGTGTTGGCTCTGTATGTGTTTCTTCCGACCATACTAGTACTGAAGTTCCAAGAGGTCAGGGGCTCTGTCTATTTAAATTATATGGCATTCTCTTTGTGAGTAACATCACACTGTTTCCTCGGAAACAATTCTACTCTCTGGCAACTGAATGTATGGGGGTTCCAAGAGAGAATCAATTAATCAGTCTCTAGTTCCTTTATATTAGGGCATACTTCTCTCTCTCTCTCTCTCTCTCTCTCTCTCTCTCTCTCTCTCTCTCTCTCTCTCCTCTCTCTTTCAATATAAACAGAGATATAGCAAGAAGTCAATATATATCTATCTAGTTTATCTACTTACCTACCTACCTATAACTTCCAGTTACATTAAGATGACTGGGAAATATCTTTTTTTTAACTATGGAACATAGGCTCTGATTTTGATGAATTATATAGTAGTCAATTCCAGATGATTTATTGGCTATCAAAAAGCAGGTTGATGGAGTTGTGGTGCAAACAATGTGTTAATGAATGGCCTTCCCCTGCCTGGGCGGTTCTTTTCCTGCACTGAACTCCTAGCTAGCTTAAAGTGAGCTTGAGCAAAAGCCCCAGACCCTTGTTTGTCACCTGGGTGGCATCACGAAAAAGAACCAAGGAAGTCCTTTTTTCCCCAGGGACCGGATAAGCCCCAAAGACCCTCCCACTGCTCGCGCGGGCCCGTGCTGCACTCCCACCTGAACCTCTCTTGACCCGCTGTATCCCAGATCTGGAGCTTGATGCGTTTTCCTGGCTCGATCTCCACCAAGCGGGAGAAAAAATCTACCCCGACGGTGGGGTCTGAAACCTGAGCAAAGCGGCCCTCGGTGAAGCGGCGGATCAGGCAGGACTTGCCCACCGTGGAATCGCCGATGACAATGAGCCGGAACTGGTACAGCCAGATGGCCTCCATGGCCGTGGCCTGGCAGGACTCTTCGGCCCGGGCCTGGGGAGGCGGAAGGGGGCGCCCCACCAAGGCCTTAGCTCCGATCAGCCCTTATCTGGCTCAGCCGTGAGCTCATCACTGGCCTGGTAGACTGAAGCAAGGTAGGCCCAGGCGCTGGGGGAGCAGAGGGATGGATGCCGTGCTCGCAAAGGTGATGAAATGGCAGCAGCATCAGCACCACGCACTCTGACTCATCACCAAAAAACCGGGTTACTGTAATTCTTCGCGTAGATGCGACACTATCTCCACCACACTGTTTGTAAGAGGAGCGCATACAAAAACGTACAGGAAACTAGAGTATTCCCTTCTTAATTACATAAAATACTCTCTTAATTTAAATATTTCTCTGCATTAAAATTGCAAATACAATTCATTTTCATTAAATCTAGAAAAACAATACAAAAAAGTCCGTAATTAAATAATTGTCTACATGTTTCTATGCTCAAACCTGCAAAAATTATTATTCATGCATATTCATGTGCATTTATTACTATTTCTTTCTTAAAAAACAGAAAAAAATTTACTTTTAATTTGATACTTTTTGTGCAAATAACAAAGTATCATAGACATCTCTCCATTTCCAACTCATTTTTTAAAAACCATCCACACTGTTTTCCCTAATAGCTCTCCTAATTTAAACTGTAACCAACAGGGTGCAAGGGTTCCCCTTTCTCTACATCGGCACAGGCACTTGTTATCTTTAGTTTTGTTCTACCCCTCCCTCCCCTCCCCACTATGGAAGAATGTGAACTCAGTGCTCTCATTACCGCAAATCATTACCACAAATTATGCAGTTGAGTTTCCCTGCATTTGAGGAAATCACAGGGGGTCAGCACATCCTGAGTGCAGTTGATAAGCCTCATCTGGGTAGACCCCCATAGTGATCATGGTATCTCCTCTGCCATGTAAGTATCTCTTTATCTTTTTGATAATAGTACTTCCTATCTTGATGAGGTGATATTCTGTTGTGATTTGCGTTTTCTTCGTGATTAATGATATTGAATATTTTTCATATTCCTTTCATGACCATTTGCATACATTTTGAGACACATCTGTTGGATTTAATGCTTATTTTTGAGTAGTTTTTTTATTTTTCTACTGAGTTTTTGAAATTCCTCCTGTGTTTTGAATATCAACTCTTTGTCAGATGTATGCATTATAAATATTTTTTCTATTCTACATGCTGTCTTTGCACTCTGTTGAATGTTTCCTTTCTTATGAACACTTTTTAATTTTACATAACTGTTTTGTCTGTTTTTATTTTTATTTTCTGTTCTTTTGGAGGCTTTAAAGAAAAACATTGTTCACTGCAATATTCTGAAGCATTTTCCTTGTATTTTCTTCAAGGAGATTAATAATTTCACGTGCTTCATGTCAGTATTTAATACATCTCTGTAACATGTAAGGAACTGGAGACCAGCTTCATTCTTTTTCATTTGAATATCTAATATTTCAGCACTAGTTATTGGGAAAAAAAACTTTTTTTTCCCAGTGTGTGTCCTTACCATCTTTGTCAAAATCATTTGGCTTCAGATGCATGGGTTTACATCTCAGTTCTCTTTTGTTCTATTGCTATATGTGTTTGTATTTAAGACAATACCATGGTGTTTTAATCATTATAACTTTTCAAAGTCAGGTAGCATTACACTTCCTGCTTTGTTCCTTTTGCAAAAAGTTATTTGTCCTATTCTTTTTGTGGTTCCATATAAAATTTAGATATTTTTTGAAATTTGTGAAGAATGTCATTGGTATTTTAATTTTTTCTTTATGTGTATATGTTTATCTCTGAGAGTGAATGACACATGTGTGTATGTGCTCAAGGAGGCTGAAAGCTCCTTAGGAGCTGGAGTAACAGGCACCCAATGTGGGTTCTTGGAACTGAAATTCAAGTCCTTTGGGAGAGCAGCAAGTACTCTTAACCACTGGGTCATCTCTTCAGATACTTAGAATGGCATTAGTATTTTGATGAAGATTACATTCAATCTGTAAATCTCTTTGGTTAATGTAAACATTTTAACAATACTGATTCTTTCAATCCAGGAAGGTAAGATGGATTTCCGTGTGTTTTGTGTTCCGTATCAACTTCTTTCACTAATGTTTTATAATTTTCAGTTTAGAGCTCTTTTACCTAAATTTGTTACTAGGTATTTTACTTTGTGTAGATGTTGTAAATAAGATTTCTTTCTTGATTTCTATTTCAAGCAATTTACCATTAGTATGTGATAATTTTGATTGTCAATTAGATTGGGTTGAGAATTGCCTAGGAGATTAATGAAACATATTTTAGAGTAAGATTAATGAAACATATTTTAGAGTAAGTTAGAAGGGTATTTTCAGGCAGGGCTAACTAGGAGAAAAGCCAGCCCTGAATGCGGACAGTACTACTCAATGGTTGATGATAAACAGAAGATCTTCTAATAGAAAATTTCATCTCAATTGCTAAAGCTGAGGAGGTCACAGAGAAAGGGCATGGTAGGGAGCTCTCTGGGTCAGAAAAGGGCCATGAAGCCTCAAGACTTGTGGGCTTTGTGCCTTATTGTTTCCCATGGAAACCATTCTGAGGAAGTTCAGGAGAAAAGCATTTCAGAGCTTGCAACTTTTCCTGTTTAGGAACCAACCCACATAGTATGAGCTCTAATAATTTGTACCTTCTTTTAGAGGGAAGAACTTGCCCAAATGCTTCTTTGAGTCTTTCCAAAGTATTTTGAAAGCTGAATGAGATGGCTTCAAGTGCTTGTTTCTCAATGTCAAATGTATTGATTGGCTCTCATTCAGTTCAGCCATTTTCTGCAGTGTCTGGATGGTCCATCTTTGTGAGTTACAGGGTTTATGGATGCCTCTGTAAGTTATGTTTTTCTTGTGTACTGAATTTTAGCATCTGAGTGATGGAGATGATTGAAGAGCCCCATCCATCATTGAAGATTTTGCTTTTCTTCATTAGTTCTTCTTTACTGCTGCTTCAGCACAGGCTTTGTAGTGTTTTAGAGTGCTGCGAACAAATTATATATCATTTTGATATTTAAATCAATGAATTTAAACTACTGCATAATGATTGCTTTCAATTTGCCTTCACTTGAGAAAGATGATGTAATTAAAAATGTTCATTTGATCAGGTCTTAAAAAATGAACCCATACATTTGCACTATCTCCCTATGAAATAAATTAATTCTCTTGAGATTTTTATTATTTATTGTGGTGCTACTTACCAAATACAAGGACTTACATATCCTAGGCACTCTACCACTGGCCTACAACCCTAGCACATTTTGACCTTTAAAACCATTGGAAGAAGCTATCAATTGTGACTAAGAAAATGATTTTCCTACTATTCTCATATCATCCTTTCTTTAAACTTTCTTCCATTTTTATACTTCTTTTGTTATCTTTATCCTTACATCTACTTTCCACTCCCATGTCAAGAATGCTGCTAAATGTGAGAATAAAACATTAAATAACTAAAAAAAAGAAAGGAAGAAAGAAAGAAAGAAAGAAAGAAAGAAAGAAAGAAAGAAAGAAAGGAAGGAAGGAAGAAAGAAAGAAAATTTCATCTCTTCTCTGTCTCCTCACATTCCCCTTCTCCTCTTCTCTTCTCATCTCTTTTCTCTCTAATTTTCCTGGTCATTTCAATGTGATGTGAGCTGCTCTGCACTGCCACCCCACCCCCAACATGATGGAATGGAGAAACTTCTGTAACTATGAGACAGAATAAATCTTTCCTCCCCCTTTTCTTCCATCAGATAGTTGTTAAAGCACTGAAAAGTGTGACTAACACTATATAACAACACTACCATTTTTGTATACTGATTTTATATCCTACAACTGTAGGATATAAACAGCTTATTGGAGGTTCCTTGTTTGTGTATCCTGCTTTTGGTGTAAACAGCTAGGATGCAAGAATGTAAAACATCTGTAGAGAACTTCTGCCCTCCAGGGTTCTCCCACTGTGCTATAAGCCTGTATTTAAGGCCTCCTCCCTCCTTTAATAAACGGCATTCGGCATTCTACTGAGATGAATGACCCACTGTCTTGTCTCTGTTTTTAATCCTCAGCCCCTCACTGGGACATGGTGAACATGGTAGTGCGGGTGCTACATACAACTTTGATGAATTCGCCGGTAGCGCACGCCTTTAATCCCAGCACTCGGGAGGCAGAGGCAGGCGGATCTCTGTGAGTTCGAGGCCAGCCTGGACTACCAAGTGAGTTCCAGGAAAGGTGCAAAGCTACACAGAAAAACCCTGTCTCGAAAAAAACAAACAAACAAAAAAAAAACTTTGATGAATTCATTTATTGCTTATTGGATGACACCCCCTATTCCTGATTGATCTGGCTAGGCCTTCAAGCACTATGCTGAATAAAAGTGAAAGTAGGTATTTTTGTTTTGTTCCAGGTCTCATAAAGAAAGCTTTCAACTTTTTTCCAATTCAATGTAATATTAACTGTTGGCTTGTTCTAAAATGGCCCTAATCATGTTAAAGTATATTACTTGTATACCTAATTTGTTCAACAGTTTTATAATGAAGATGTTGAATTTTATTGGGTAACTTTTCAATTGAGATGAGCATGTAGTTTTTTATTTTCAATCTGTGGATGTTATTTTTGTGTTCATTGATCTGTATATATTGGACCCTCCTTGCATTTTTGGATGAATCCTATTTAGTTATGGTGAATAATCTTTAAATTCAGTCCACAAGGCTGGATGTCTCAGCTGGTCTTCAGTATATACCAGAATCCCAAAGAAGTAGGCTCCAATACCAGTAAATGAATGGACTTGCTATCTAGAGTAAGGGCAAGCAGAAAAAGGACAAAGAATTTCCTTCTTCTATATCCTCTATATAAGTGTGGCCCAGATTAAATGTGGATCTTCCCACCTCAAAAGATACAGTTTCAAGGTGGGTTTTCTTATTTCAAATTATTTAATTAAAAAAATCCCTCACAGGTGTTCCCAGATGTTTAGATTTTAGTTAATTCCAGATGTAGTCAAATTGACACCAAGAATAGGCATCACACCTTCATTGAGTTCCTTCCATGCTCCCCCACTCTCAAAGTTGTAGCCTCTTTTGTTATTATTGTTACACATATACAAATACAACTTGCTTAGTCCATTTTTGTTGTTTGTGTTTATGATTTCAGGTCTGACCACTTTATGTTGGATAAACAACAAGAAGGCTCAGTCCTGGGAGAAGCTAGTTCTTCCATGCCCAGCAGTCATTAGTTGTCTATAGTTCTTTGTCTAAAGGTGCGATGCCACGAAAATTTCCTCCTTCCAAATTAGGATGTCTATTGATATTATCACTGTTCTATTCATGTTTATGCAGCCAATTGTAGGAGAGTCTGTTCTACATTAGACTTCCTAGTATTCTGGCAGTTTTTTTTGTTCGCTTGTTTTTTTTTAAGGTTTCTGGTAATCTATATTTTTAAAAAATTAATATACTTTTTATTTAATATTTTATACAATATTTATTTGTCATATTTTTTCCTTCCCCAGATCCTCCCCACCTCCCCAACCAACTTCAGCATCTCCCCCACTCTGTCTCCAAAACAAAATAAAAATTCAAAACAAACAAAAACCCTAAACAAAGAAACTGAGAAACAAAACACCCAATAAGACAAAAAATACCAAAGCAAAATAAAAGCACACCAAAAGCCATGGAGTGCGTTTTGTTTTGGCCAAATTCTCTTTGGCATGGATCCTTCCCTGGAGTATGGTTGATATACCCAGTGACATTCCATTGGAGACAACTAATTTTCCTTTCCCAGCAGGTATCAATTGCAAACACCTTCTTGGTTAGGCATGGAACTTTGTTTCATGTCCCCTTCTCAGTGCTGAGATTTTGTCTACTTTGAACTCATGCAGGTTTTGTTCATGCTGTAGCAGTTGGTATATATGAGTTCGTATATATGTATATACATATGCTGTGTTGTGGCTGGATGATGATGTTTCCTTGTAGTCATCCACCACCTCTGGTTCTCATAGTCTTTCCACCTCCTTCTGTATAGATTCCTGAGTCTGGAGGGGAAGGGTTTGATAAAGGCATCCAACTTTAGAATGACCACTCCAAAGTCTCTCATTTGCTTTACATTGTCCAGTTGTGGGTCTCTTTATTAATTACCATCTACTCCATAAAGACACTTCTCTGATGTGGAATGAGGGAGGTACTGATCTGTGAGCATGGCAATATGTCATTAGGGATTATTTATTGCTGTATTCTGTTATCAGACTAATAGTGCTAGGTTTTCCCTTAGTCCAATGACTCATCTGGTCTCAGATTCTTGGCCACTTTAACAGTGTTAGGTATGGGTTCCATCTCATAAAATGGGTCTTAAGTTCAATAAAAAGTAGTTAGTTGCTGTGGGATGTTCTATATGCCAAATGTGTTGCTCTGATTGGTCAATAAATGAAATACTGATTGGTCAGTGGCTAGGCAGGAAGTATAGGCGGGACTAACAGAGAGGAGAAAAGAAAGAACAGAAAGGCAGAAGGAGTCACTGCCAGCTGCTGCCAGGACAAGCAGCATGTGAAGATGTCGGTAAGCTATGAGCTACGTGGCAAGGTATAGATTATGGAAATGGATTAATTTAAGCTATAAGAACAGTGAGTAAGAAGCCTGCCACGGCCATACAGTTTGTAAGCAATATAAGTCTCTGTGTTTACTTGGTTGGGTCTGAGCGACTGTGGGACTGGTGGGTGACAAAGATTTGTCCTGACTGTGGGCAAGGCAGGAAAACCCTAGCTACAGTTAGTTACTCCCATAAATAATGTTTGTGCCACTGTTACACCAGTATATCTTGCAGACAGGTTGTTGCTGTAGGTTGCAACGTTGATACTGATGATTACCTTTCTCCTCTGGTAGCATGCAGAGTACCTTCCAGCATCATGAACTCTAATCAGTAGAAGTGAAGCTTCTAGTTAGGTACCAGCTCAACTTCGCTGTGTTTGATGACATAAGTGTTGTCATCTTTAGCAGTAGGGCATTACCATCAGGTTGTGAAGAGCAACCAACACCTTTGGACATAGCCTGTAATAGTTGGGGGTTCTATGGGACCCCTTTGACCTACAACTCAACAAGATGTAACCCATCCTATCACTAGAGGTTTTATTAGTTGGGGCATTCTTTCCCCCATTGTGAGAGGTCCCTGCAGGCTTTATAGCTGGCAGGGAAAATGATCCAAGTGAGGGAAGAATGAAACTTGGTTCAGCCTGATTTAGGTAACTGGTGGTGAGGCAAGACTTCTTGCAGTCAGACATCAGTTCATTTATTTTTGCACATTTAAACATACCACAGTTTTGGAAAAAAGTTTTCAGATAACAATTAACTCTGTCCCATGAGTACAACAAAGCTTAAGACATGTTTACATTGAAGCTCTTTACAAAGTATATGTGGCTTCATCCATAAGATGGGTTGTTGTTGACTTAGAAACAACGCTCAATATAAGGGTCTAGGGAGAATTACTGAGGTAAACATAATCCCTGTGGGAGTCAGGATTTGGCCTGGTCCTAAAATAACAAAGAAGTCACTTAGGCTGATGTAAAGTACAAATGACATCTCTCACAAGGATGAGTTTTATGGACTAGAAGTAATGCTCAAGGTTTTAGGGGAAAGGGGTCTGAAGAAGTAAAACAAATTCTGGAAGATATAGGTGGAGCCTGGTTCATCAGACAGCAAGGGATCACCAGGTTGTAATCTACATCCATTCCCAGCATTGTAACACGAATCTTAAAATGGACTTTTAATAAAAAAAAAAAAAAACTGGAGCCTGATATTTGGGTAAATGCTGAAAGATCAGAGGGACAAAGGAACAAGCCACTTACCTTTAGGACTCCTCAACCCGAAAAGCCTCTAGTTCCTGTCTCCTCATGCCTTATATACCTTTCTCTGCTCAACCATCACTTCCTGGGATTAAAGGCCTGTGTGCTTCCCAAGCAAAGGCATGAGATCTCAAGTGCTGGGATTAAAGGTGTGTGCCACCACTGCCTGGCTCTGTTTCTCTCCTAGACTGACTCAATCTTATGTAGTCCAGGGTGGCTTTGAACTCACAGAGATCCAGACGAATCTCTGCCTCCCGAGTGCTAGGATTAAAGGTGTGTGCCACTACTGCCGGCTTCTATGTTTAATCTAGTGGCTTGTTCTGTTCTCTGATCTTCAGGCAAGCTTTATTTGTTATATAATATATCACCACACAGCATTCCAGGAGGAGTACAGGTTAAATATCTCTTTCCTTTGAAGGATGCCTGCTAGTTTAATATTCCTTGCTTCTCCAGTGCTTATCTGTGTACACAAGAACTTTTTGACCTCTACACTCCATATATTCTGACTCCATTTAAATAAATTTCATATATGTATATAGTTCAGGAAGCTTCTATGAGTTCCATATGGCTTTTCAAAAGGCCTTTAGTGTTAGTTATCCCTCCACATATTCCCTCTTTTACTCTTCTTTCCCAACCCTTCCCCATTTAATCCTCACATTGTAGTTTCCCCTTTATCTCTTTATACAGTAGATTCTATTTTCCATTCTTGGGAAGATTCCCCCACTGCCACCAGTCCCTTACTGGCTGACTAACCTCTGCAGTTATTTGGATTGAAACGTTCATATCTAAATCATAAAAAGCTAGCATCCATATATAATAGAAAATATGTAATATTTGTCTTTTGGGGCCTGAGTTACCTCACTCAGGATGATTCTATCTAGTCCCATACACTTACCTGCAAGTTTTATTGTTTGTAACAGATGCACAATGTTGCATTGTGTAAATGTACCACATTTTCATTATCCATTCATCAGATGAGGGATATTTATATCACTTTCAATTTCTGGCTATTATGAATAGAGCAACAATGAACATGGATAAGCAAATATCTCTGTAGTAAGATGTAGAGTCGTTTCAATATATGCCCAAGAGTGTGTAGCTGTATCTTGCTGTAGATGGATTTTCTGCTTTTTGAGGAACCCCTTGACTGATTTCTATAGCAGTTGTACCAATTTGTACTCCTACCAGCAAAGAATAAGTGTCCCATTTTCCTATAACCTTGCCAGCATGTGTTGTCATTGGTTTTACTGATCTTGGCCAATCTGACAGGGGTAAGATGAAATCTTAAAGTGGTTTTAATTTGATTTTCGTAATGGCTGAGCATGTTGAACAATTTTTAAGTGTTTCTTAGCCATTTATATTTCATCTTTTTAAGAATTCTCTGTTTAATTCTATATCCAATTTTTAATTGGGCTATTTGTTTTCCTGATGGTCAGTTCCTTTAGTTCTTTATATATTCTAGATGCTAACACTTTATCAGATATATGATTGGTAACCTTTTTTTTATTTATTTTTATTTTTTTTAACCACTGTGCATGTTCCTGCTTTGCTCACATTTTGGTATCCTTTGCTATATAGAAGCTTTTTAGTTTCATGAGATCACATTTATTAATTGTTAATCTTAATGCTTGTATTATTGGTGTTTAGTTCAAAAAGTCCTTTTTTATGTCAATGAGTTCAAGCATATCCCTTACTTTCTCTTCTATTTCATTCAGGGTATCTTGGCCTTATGTTGAGGTCCTTTATGCATTTGGAGTTTGTTTTTTCTCCAGGGAGATAGATGTAGGTCTCCTTTTATTCTTCTATATGCAGCCATTCAGTTTGATCAGTGCCATTTGTTGAAAATGCCATTTTTCCTCGTGTGTGTGTGTGTGTGTGTGTGTGTGTGTGTGTGTGTGTGTGTGTGTAGTGTTGTTCCTTCTTTGTCAAAAAGTCAGGGATCTGAAAGTGTGTGGGATTATGTATGGGTTCTTCATTTCTATTCTATTGACCACTGTGTTTGCTTTTATATCAATACCATGCTATTTTTATTAATAAATCTCTGTAATACAACTTGAAATCTGGAATGATCGATCATTCCTCTAGCAGTTCTTTTATTATTTGGGATTGTTCTAGATATCATCCTGTTTTGTTTGTTTGTTTTTGTTTCCAGGTGAAGTTGAAGATTGTCCTTTTTTTAATTTTTGTGAAGAATTGTGTTGGAATTTTGATTGTATTGAATCTGTAGATTGTTTTTGGTAGTATGGTCATTTTGACAATATTCATTCTACTGACCTATGAGCATAGGAGATCTTTCCATCTTCTGGTGTCTTCTTTAACTTTTCTTCAATGTCTTAAAGTTTTTTGTTACAAAAGTATTTCACTTGCTAGGTTAGAGAGTTATCTTAAGATATTTTATATTTTTGAGACTACTGTGAAAGTTACTGTTTCCATGACTTCTTTCTTAATATGTTTATTATGTCTATACAGGAAGGATACTGATTTTTGTACTAATTTCATATCCTGCTACTTTGCTGAAGGTGTTCATCAGCTATAGAATTTTCCTGGTGGAGTCATTAGTGTCTTTTATGCATAAAGCCATATCACCTGAAAATAAAGATACTTGGACTTCTTCTTTTCCTATTTGAATACACTTGATATCCTTCAGTTGCCTTATTGTTCCAGCTAAGACTTCACATACTATGTTGAGTAGGTATGGAGAGGGTTGACCCTCTTGTCTCATTCCTGATTTTAGTGGAAATGCTTTGAATTTGTCTCAGTTTAGAGTGATGTTGGCTGTGGGCTTGTTGTAAGTTGCCTTTATTACATTGAGGTATTTCTCTTATATTTCTTGTCTCTCCAGGACTTTTTTTTTTATTAAGAGATTTTCTATTCATTTTACATATCAATCACAGATTCCCCTGTCCTCCCTCCTCCCACCCCCCCAGCTTCCCCCCTAACCCCCCCCCCATTCCCACCTCCTCCAAGGCAAGATCTTCCATGGGGAGTCAGTAGAGCCTGGTACATTCAGTTGAGGCAGGTCTAAGCTCCTCCTCCCTGCACCAAGGCTGCACAGAGTGACTCACCATAGGCACTAGGATCCAAAAAGCTGGCTCATACACTAGGAACAGGTCCCGGTCTCAATGCCTGGGGGCCCCCTAAACAGTTCAAGCTAAACAACTGTCTCACTTATCCAGAGGGCCTAGTCCAGCACCATGGGGGCTCCTCAGCTATTGGTCCACAGTTCATGTGTTTCCACTAGTTTGGCTAGTTGTCTTTGTACTTTTTCCAATCATGGTCTCGATATCTCTTGCTCATAGATAGAATCCCTCCTCTCTCGGTTGGACTCCTGGAGCTCTGCCTGGGATCTGGCCATGGATCTCTGCATCTGCTTCCATCAGTCACTGGATGATGGTTCTATGATGTCAGTTAGGGTATTCAGCCATCCAATCACTAGAGTTGGTCAGCTCAGGCACCTTCTCAACCTTTGCCAGTAGTCTATGGTGGAGTCATCTTTGTGGATTCTTGGGAACCTCCCTAGTAGGACTTTTATCATGAAGAGTTGTTGGAGTTTGCTGTGGGATATTCTGTATGTCCTGTGGGAACCCGTTCTTGGGTTCCTCATGGTTTTACCCAGCAGGTCCGCATAGAGGATGATTAGGACCATGGGCCTGAGTGCAGGTGTCTGAGATGGTCTGCACTTGGCTGTGCTGGGGGATGGTCTGTATGTCAAATTGCTCTGATTGGCCAATAAGTAAAACCTGATTGGCCGTGGCTAGGCAGGAGGTATAGGCAGGACTAACAGAAAGGAGAAATAAGAGAACAGGAAGGCAGAAGGAGTCACTGCCTGCAGCCATCGCCAGGACAAGGAAGATGTAAAGTACCGGTAAGCCACGAGCCACATGGCAGGGTATAGATTTGTAGAAATGGATTAATTTAAGCTATAAGAGCAGTTAGTAAGAAGCCTGCCATGGCCATACAGTTTGTAACCAATATAAGTCTCTGTGTTTACTTGGTTGGGTCTGAGCGGCTGTGGGACTGGCGGGTGATAAAGATTTGTCCTGACTGTGGGCAAGGGAGGAAAACTCTAGCTACAGGAGTTTATTGAAGGCTTTTTAGAAATCTAATGAGTTGATCATATGGTTTTTATTTTTAGTCTGTTTATGTGGTGGATTAATTTTATGGATTTATGTATGTTGGACCATGTCTGCATCTCTGAAATGAAACCAACTTGTTCCTGGTGGATAATTTATGATATGTTCTTGAACTCAGTTTGTATGTGTTTTATTGAGAAGTTTTTCATCTCTATTCATAAGAAATATTGTTTTATAATTTTCTTTTTTATGTGGTATTATTTGTGTGGTTTTGATAACAGTGGCTTGGTAAAAAGAACTAGGGAATGTTCCCTCAGTTTCTATTTTGTGGAACAATTTGAGGAGTATTGGTGTTAGTTCTTTGATGTTCTGGTAGAATTCTATGCTGAATCTATATGGCCAACGCCTTGTTTTGGTTGGGAGAATTTTAATTAATTCCCCTATTTCAGTGGGGGTTATTAGTCTGTTCATCTTGTTTATTTCATCTTGACTCAGTTTTGATATGTCACATATATCAATAAATTCATCCATTCCTGTTAGATTTTCCAGTTTGGTGGAATACAGATTTGTAAAGCATGTCCCTATGAGTCTCTCTCCTACTTTTGGTTAGTTTTTTTTTTTGTTGATTTTCTCAAAAAATCAACTATTCATTTCATTGATTCTTTGTACTTTTTGTTCTTGTTTGTTTGTTTCTGTTTCATTGATTTCAGCACTGAGTCTGAATATTTATTCCCATCCACTCTTTTGGGGCATTATTTTATCTTATTTTTCTAGAGCTTTCAAGTATGTTACTTAGTTATCAGTGTGAGATTTCTCCAGGGTTTTTTTTTTTTTTGTATTGTTGTTGTTTGTTTTTGTGTAAGCATTTAGTGCTACAAACTTGCTTCTTAGAACTGCTTTCATTGTGCCCCATGGGTTTGGGTATGTTGTGTTTTCATTTTAATTAAATTCTAAAAAGTTTTTAATTTACTTCTTGATTTCTGTCTTGACCAAATTTTCATTCAGTGGTGCGTTTTTCAACTTCCTGAGTTTGCATATTTTCTACCATTTATATTGTTGTTGGTATCCAGCTTTATTCCATGGTACTTATACAAGGTTCAGGGTGTTATTTCAATTTTCTTATTTCTGTTGAGACTTGCTTTGTATCCTAATATGCAGTCAATTTTGGAGAAAGTTCCATGAACTCCTGAGAAGATAGTTTATTCTTTAGTTTGGGGGTAGTTCTGTAGATGCCCATTAGGTTCATTTTATTTAAGTGGCTGTTTAACTTCAGCATTTCTTTGTTTAGTTTTTGCCTGGATACCTATCTATTGACTATAGAATGGGTTATTAAAGTCACCCACTATCATTGTGTTAGTGTCAATATGTGAATTTTAGCTGTAGTAGTCTTTCTTTTATTAACTTGGGTACCCTTGTGTTTGATACATGAATATTTAGAATTGCAATATTCTAGTGGTGAATTTTTCCTTTAATGAATATATAGTGTCCTTCCCTATCTCTTTTTATTAGTTTTGATTTGAAGTCTATTTTGTCAGGTATTAAAATAGCCACAATGGCTTGCTTCTTGGTTCTTCTTCATTTGCTTAGAATTCCTTTTGCATCCTTTTACCCTGAGGTGATGTCTATTCCTGATAGTAAGGTGTGTTTCTTGGATGCAGCAGAAAGATGGACTTTGTTTTCTGATCCAGTCTGTTAGTCTGTGTCATTATTGGGGAATTAAGAATATTAATATTGAGTTATTATTGAGCAGTGCTTATAAATTCATGGTTTTTATTGTTATGGTGTGTGTTTCCTCCACTGTTTTGATTAAATATTTTGGGATTATTTATTTCTTGTGTATCTTTGGGTATCATTAACCTTCTCTTCAGACTGAAGTTTTTCTTCTAGTGCCATCTAGTCTGGAGTGGTAGGCATAAATTGCTTAAATGTGTTTTATTGTAAAGTACTTTTCTTTCTCTGTTGATTGTGATAGATAGTTTTGCTATGCATAGTATTCTGGGCTGGCATCTGTGGTCTTTCAAAGTTTGTAGAACATCTGTCCCTACCCTTCTGGCTCCTACAGTCTCCATTGAAAAGTCAGGTGTTATTCTAATGGGCCTGCCTTTATATGTGGCTTGGTGTTTTCCCCCTGTGGCACTTTTATTATCCTTTCTTTGTTCTTTATACTTAGTATTTGATTATTATGTGTTGTGGGAAAGTTTCTTTCTGGTCCTGTCTATTTGGTGTTCTTTATACCTCTTGCACCTTGATAGGCATCTCTTTAGATTGGAGATTTTTTTCTTCTGTGATTTTATTAAACATATTTTCTGTGCCTTTAACCTGGGTTTCTTCTCCTTCCTCTATACCTATTATTTGTAGGTCTGTCCTTTTGGCAGTGTCTCAGATTTCCTGAAGCTTTTATACCTGTGTCTTTTAAAAAAGGATTTAACATTTCCTTTGATTGTGCTATCCCTTTCTTCTTCCTTTGAATTTTGTCTTCTACTTCTTTTTTGTTAGACTTACTTCTAAGCTTTTTGACTTCCTGAATTTTTCATTTCCAGTTTTATTTCAGTTTAGCTTTTCTTTAGTGATTCTATTTCTTTGCTAAATTCTATTTTCATATCTTGAATTGTTTTCATTATTTTACTCAACTATTAGTTTTTGTTTTAATGATCTTCAAAGAAGCATTTATTCATATCCTCTTTAAGATCCTTGAGCATATTCATAAGTGCTATTTTGAAGTTGTTTTCTTGGACTTTAGCTAAATTGCCTTTCTCAGGGCCTATTACAATAAGGTTGCTGACTTCTAGAGGAGGTTGTTCGTGGTTTTGTTTGTTCTGTGATCTAGGTAATGGAGCTATGATGTTTAAAGTGTTTATTGATGTCGATATCTGTTCCAGTATTATTTGGATGGGTATTCATTCTATTCTTGGTTGCTGTTGCCCACTCTGGGTCTTCACCAAGTGTGGCAGCAGTGGAATCCCAGAGTCCCAGCCAAATGTGGTAGCTGTGGGGTCCCTGGTAGAAAGCTGTTCTGCCAGTTGGCAGAACAAAGGAATGGAGATGGGCTAGAAGAAAAGTCTAAGAGAGGTGGTGGGAAAGAGTTAAAGAGGCCCTGGGTTGTAGGGAAAAGGGGCCAGCCAAAGAAATCCACCCTGGTCCTGAAACCGGGGCTAGTGAGAGAAACACACCCTGGCCCTGAGACCCGAACCAGTGAAAGAAACACTTTATCCCTGAACCCAGAACCAAAGAAACATGCCCTGACCATGAAACCAGAGCCAAAGAAACACACTTTGTCCCTAGAATCAGAGCCAGTGAAAGAAATATGTCCTGGCCCTAAAACTAAAGCCAAAAAGCTAAGAAGGGCCAGGGAAAGAAACACAGTTTGGCCCTGAAATCAGACTCTGTCCTGACCAACAAAACTAACCAATCCCTGAACAGGAAAACTAATCAATCCCTGAGCAGAAAATCTTCTCCCTGGAGAAATTCAGCCCCTAAGAAGCCCTCTATAAGTCCCTATGCCTGTTCAGTTCTTGGCTGTGCTTTCCCACCCTGGCAGAAGAAGCCACTCTCCTGGACTCCTTCCTAAATAAATCTCTTTCTTAAAAGAGTTTTGGGTGAAGATCTTCATTTGCCGGCAGAAGTGAAGAACAGAAAAAACCTTAGGGGGCTGAGCAAGGTAGTAACAACTTATCACTGGAGTCTGAGGAGATTGCTACATTTCTGCAGAGGTTACCCCTTTAGCCGAGTGCAGTGGAAGAAGCAACATCATTGGGCCAGAGAGAAGAAGCAGAGCTCTACTGAGAAACTCCCTTAAGGCGTGGAAGGGCGGAGCAAAGCTCAGCTGTAATGGCTCTGTCTAGGAGAGGAGCAGGATTGCTATATCCTGTGGGAAGACCATCCCCAACCACAACCCAGCTTCAGGTATTGCCTGGCTTCCTGACAAGTCACGATACTGAGTTTACTGAGATTTATATTGCTTACAAACTGTATGGCTGTAGCTAGAGTTTTCCCGCCTTGTCCACAGTCAGGACAAATCTCTGTCACCCACCAGACCCACAGCCGCTCAGACCCAACCAAGTAAACACAGAGACTTACATTGCTTACAAACTGTATGGCCATGGCAGGCTTCTTGCTAACTGTTCTTACAGCTTAACTTAATCCATTTCCATAAATCTATACCTTGCCACGTTGCTTGTGGCTTACCAGTGTCTTCACATGGTTCTTGTCATGGTGGCGGCTGGCAGTGACTCCTTCCACCTTCCTGTTCTTTCTTTTCTCCCCTGTTAGTCCTGCCTATACTTCCTGCCTAGCCCCTAGCCAATCAGTGTTTTATTTATTGACCAATCAGAGCAACAGATTTGACATACAGACCATCTCATAGCATATAGCCATGGCAGGCTTCTTGCTAACTGTTCTTATATCTTAAATTAATCCATTTCTATAAATCTATACCTTGCCACATGGCTCGTGGCTTACCGGCATCTTCACATGCTGCTTGTCATGGCACTGGCTGACAGTGTCTCTCTCACTCAGCCTTCCACCTCCCACAATTCTCTTCTCTGTTAGTCCTGCCTATACTTCCTGCCTGGCCACTGGCCAATCAGTGTTTTATTTATTAATCAATCCACAAAGAATGGATAAAGAAAATGTAATATACACAATGGAATATTACTCAGCTGTAAAAAAAAACACAATGACATCATGAAATTTGCAGGCAAATGGATGGAACTAGAAAATATCATCCTGAGTGGGGTAATCTAGACTCAGAAGGACAAACATGGTATGTACTCACTCTTAAGTGGATACTAGATGTAAAGCAAAGGATAACCAGATCACAACCCACTGCTCCAGAGAAGGTAGCTAAAAAAGAGAACCCTAATAGTGATGCATGGATCACCTTAGGAAGGAGAAATAGGTGAGATCTCCTGAGTAAACTGGAGGTGATGGGGGTTAGTAGATGGTAGGGGATGGGTCATGAGAACAGAAAGGAATGAGATGGTCAAGCTGGAACAGGGATGGAGTGAGAGACCAAGGAATGAATACCATGATAGAGGGAGACATCATGGGGATAGTGAGAAACAGGGTGCTAAGGAAGTTCCCAAGAACCTACCTTAGACTATTTGCAATAGTGGAGAGGGTGCCTGAACTGGCCTACCCTGGTAATCAGCTTGGTGAATACCCTGTCATCATAGAGCCTTCATCCAGTAACTGATGGAAGCAGATACAGAGATCTACAGCCAAGCACCAGGCCAAGCTCCAGGAGTCCAGCCAAAGAGAGAGAGAGAGAGAGAGAGAGAGAGAGAGAGAGAGAGAGAGAGAGAGAGAGAGAGAGAGAGAGAGAAGTGGGATTCTGTGAGCAAGAGGCATCAAGATCATGATGGGGAAATGTACAGACAATGAAACCAAACTAGTGGGAACTCATGAACTGTGGACCAATAGTTGTGGAGTTCCCATGGCACTAGACTAGGCCCTCTGCATAGGTGAGACAGTTGTGTAGCTTGACTTGCTTAAGGGGCCTCCTGGCAGTGGGATCAGGATCTGTCCCTGGTTCATGAGCTAGCTTTTTGGAACCTAGTGCCTATGGTGAGACACCTTACACAGCCTTGTTGCAGGGAGGAGGGGCTTGGACCTGCCTCAACTGAATGTACCAGGCTCTGCTGACTCCCCATGGGATGCCTTGCCTTGGATGAGGTGGGTATGGGGGGAGGGTTGGGGGTGGGAGGAGGGAGGAGAGGGGGATTTGTGGTTGATATGTAAAATGAATAGAAAATTTCTTAATAGGAAAAGAAGGAGTAGAAGTTCTTTTAGAAAGTATAAAATATATTGATTTATTAATCTTTGCTCCATATATTTTAATTTTATGACATCCTCAGAAAGAGCATAGTCTTCTCATGATTATAAGCATATTTCACCATACTACTTTCATAATTTCACTTGTCATATTCAGTTTATTATTTCTCTGTTTAATAGTAAGACACCTGTTTTAGTTTTTCAAGTATTTAAACTAATACATTTATTAAGAAAAATTAATCTTTTCACCAAGTAGTCAGAAAGACTACTTTATCAGATAGGAAGTTTTGACACTTATCTCTATGTATACATTCTCTATTTTATGACTCTGAAATTTTCTGCTGAGATTCTTTTTTAATAAATTTACCTTCCTTTCATTAAAAAAAGGGTGACTTTAATGAACAAGGAAATCCTTTCCCATATTGAGTAATTTAAAACAAGAAGGAAAAGGTTTCTGGAACTAATTTAATCCTGGACCATGATTTGAAGTCATGTGTCTGCCTACATTGGTCAAAGTGTGTAGGAGACTTATTTACCTGGCCATGAAAATGCATATCTTAAAATTTTCATAGAATTTGTATTATTCAGACTGTATGACTGTTGGAGCCAAACCTAGGTTTCCTAGTGACTTTACCTAGCAGGACTGCATTAAGAGGATGATTGGACCATGGGCCTGACTACTAGGAGCTTGGAAGGGTCTGTACTTGCCCCTCCCCTTGGCATTGTTATAAAAGCCCTTTGTAATAAAGTTTTGGGCTGGTAGGTTTTGACCCAGGCACTCCTGAGGCTATCCTGTGTTTCTGTCTTTCCTCTCGTCATCTAGGTATCTCTTTCTATCTAATATTTCTCATTTCTCCCTACTTAAGAGTACCCTGGGTCATAAAAGTGGGGGCTAGTCCACCACATATGACCAAGTGGAGCTTGTTTGAGATCACACTAAGGGAACACAAAGGAATGTAGTTCTAGTATGTAACCTTATACCTATATTTTCATAATGTATAATGCATTTGTTGGAAGTGCATAGCTAATTGGCTGACTCCATTATTGAACTATTCATTTTGGGGGAATAGGTACTATTTTTCAAGTTTGAGGCAGAATATTTTTATGACTAAATATATGGGATCAAATCATAAATCTGCCATTTAATAGATGAATAGGGTAAAAGTGGGCTAGATATGTGACTGTAGATGGATGAATCTCTCCTGCCTGCCTGTTCCTGAATAACCAGTCAGAGGCTTATTAATTACAAACTGTTTGGTCTATGGCTCAGGCTTATTGCTAACTAGCTCTTTTATCTTAAAATTTTCAAAAAACCCATTTCTATTAATCTATATTTTGCCACATGGCTGTGGTATTACCAGTCTGCTGGCATCTTGTTCCTTGAGCAGTTGAATGGTGTCTGCCTCTGACTCCACCCTTCTCCCTCTACCTGGCTATAACCTGTCTTGCCATAGGCCAGAGAGCCTTCCTTATTAACCAATGGTAGCAACACATATTCACAGCATGCAGAAAGACCATCCCACAGCATATGACTTCTATGAACTTCAGTCTTTTTACTAATAAAAATAAAATAATAATTATTAAACTACTGGGATTTTGTGATAATAGTTGATTTTGAAATAAAAAACAATTATCCTGAACCTAACAAAATAAAAATAATGCTATCAACATTTTGCTGTTACATTAAAGTATTTTCTGATAAAATTTATTCACTTATTGGAGAATCTAATTTTGTTGTCACAGCATATTTGACTAAATATCCACGATCACTAAAGATAAATAATTTAGAATCCTGTAAGGTTAGTACAGTAAATATGCAAGACTTGATTCTTGCAATTTTATAGCCACATGGAGAACTTAAACCTTAAGAGAAATATCTTACTGTTCTTCAGGAAGTTAGCCATCAGTTAGTAATCAGTTGTGAGTATCCCTTTTTTTGTCTGGTTTTTGGTTTTTCTTTTGAGACAGGGTCTCACTCTGTAGCCATGCCTGACTTGGAATTCATATATAGCTCATTCTGGCCTTGAGCTTGTGATCCTTCTGACTCAGTCTCCCAAGTACTAAGATAACATGTATGAGCCATCAAGCCTGGCTTAGCATTTCTCTTCTGACTGTTATCAATCTCTGATCCTCTGATTCTCTTCAGATGGGTAACTTATCTTCATATTAGTTTTCTTATAAGTAAATAATAGCATTTGAGAATTGTGTTTTATTTAATTCATAGATAACTGTACTTTTATATAATTCACAGAGTTTTTGTGGGGATTAAATAGCAAAATAATAACATAGTAAGCATTCATTAAATAGCTGCTGAATTGAGCCCTGTTAATATCATTTAAGAAGATAATAGACTGGGAAACTTCTAGGATCCACTTCAACTGGCCCCGAAAGCCCCAAACAGCCTAATGGCAAAAGATATTTTTTTTTTGTCTAAGAGTAGTTGGGTAACCACTTCCTTGTCATAAATTCCCATTCTGTTATATTCAGGATTTTACTTTATCACTAAGCTGTAAAAACAGTTTGAGCTAATAAATTTCAAGTTGTAACAGAAACTTTGTTGAGAAGATTTGTGCCTTAAAATCATAAATCTTAAACAAATTTACCTTTTGAAATCATATTAGTAAAAATGGAAATGTCAAATATGTCCAGAGAAGCCACAACTCCACCAGATTATAGGTGCAATTTATCAAATTAGAAGACTTCCAGTGAAGAAACAGCTTGACTTTATATAGTTACTTTGACTGATTATCAAAGACAGTACATTGTACCATTTATATGCCTAGACTTGATGCTGACTCCTAACTCACTGCCTCACTTTTCTTCAAATCTATTAAAACACTACGCCATTTAAATTTTATCTAAACTACATCCTGTTCAAAGCATATAATAACCATGTTTTTCTTTCTTGAAGCTTCCTATTTTCTTGTTTCTCCTTCAAAGGAGCAAGTTCAGCTTTTGTTGCTAGATTTGAATGATACATTGACATGTGACATACAAGGTATTTATGAATTTTAATATATATGGTACTTTTAAAAATTCAATAGAAAGCTTTATAATCATTTCCATCTACATTATAATTTAATTGATATTTCAAAAAACTTTGTTAACTAAGCTTCTTCATTTTCTTATTTATGTGAATGAAAGATCCAATTGACTTTGCAGCTTTGCTATGTATTTCCTCCTCATCTCTTTTTATAAAATTAAGTTTTCCCAAATGAATACCTGCTCATTTAATAAAATGCTCACAAAGGCCATAGTCTCATGTCTGTGATGTGATCATATTTCTAGGTATTGAGTGCTCTTATATGACTAATTGGTCTTGATCTCGTTAATGATTTTTATTTAGTTATTTATTTGAAACAGGGTCTCACTGTGTAGCTCTGACTATGTACTTGATATGAAGACCAGGCTGGCCTTAATCATAGAGATCTGCCTGCCTCTCTTCCCAAGAACTGGGATTAGAGAAAAATTCTACCATCCTGACCTGTTTAATAATTTTTAAGAAAAAAAATCATTGTTTTGGAATTCCTGTCTTTGAAGTGGTCCTGCTTTGATGTCAGTTTTCATTTCAGAAACAGACTAATGTATGTATTAACCAAATGTAAAGTAATTTAGATGGAATTTTTTCTAAGTAGCATTTAAATTGTGGCTCTACTTACATAATTTGGAACCTCGACATGTGTTTTATTTTCATTTCTTTTTTGGATTATACTGGCTATTATTACAACTCAAGAAAACTTTTCAAATCTTCTCATTTCCATTTTTTCACTTTTGGGACATAAACAATAAATGTTTTCTTCTTCTCTAATAATACACACTCATATTATTTTTATGTACAGTTACGTTAGAATGCATAAGAACACTAGGACTTATTTCATACCTAATTGTAACTTAATACCTATTGATCAAGTTTTTCACCATTTTTCTTTGTACTCTCCCAGCCTTTGATAAGTACTATCTTAGCTTCTGTGACATCAATTTTTGAGTTTACAAATGAGTGATATCATACAGTTTTTGCCAATCTTTACTTCATCCACATATGTTTTATCTCACTTGTTATGCATTTTAGGAACTCAAAAACAAAAGATGCTTTCCATGTTTTTAATATTCAATGATTTGTCATAGGAATAAGTGAAGTGAAAATATGACTATCTGTAAAATACAAAGAGGTCAGATTGTTTATGGCTAACTAGATAACAGAAAACTTAAAAGAGTTTTTTTCCCATTACTGAGTTGATTAGAGGAAATAGTATTTTACATGCTATTATTTCCAATAATATTTCCAATAAGGTACAAAGTGAAATTTGATAACAAAGAGAAGTTTTTCTCCTGAAAGAGTTGTCTTGTCTCTACTGTTTAGCCACACTTGCATACATATTTTCAATTTCTTTGTCTTCAGGACATATGTAGGCAAATTCTTCATGGGCATAGGCATTGTGGAGATAGCACCAGACTCCTGAGAATTCTGCTGGAATGTCAAAGTCACAGTACTTCTTGACAGTAACCTAGGGTTTTAGAAAAAAAAGGAAAAAGTTGATAGTAAAATATATCATTTATGTTCTCCTATGTAGAAACACACCTCAAAGGCCAAGTACTACAAAATAAAGTATAAAATAATCATAAAGAATAGTGGATTTACTGTTTTAATGTTTTGTCTAGAAATGTACAGACAGCCATATGTTTACCTTACTAGAAGGTCACTGTGATATATAGTACCAAGTCACAAACCCCTCACTCTATGCAGCCACTCATACTCAAACTTACTTTAATAATATTCAGTTTGGATAACAGACTGCAGTCAGCCAGTGTTAGTTGATCTCCATCCAAGAACAGACTTCTGGAAACTGTGTGCTTCCCAGCACTGTCTTGATCAATTTTGTCCAGAAGTGGAATATTTAAGTTGTCATTCAGATGTTTAAATTCTCTTAGCAGAGATTTTTTTTCAAAATTTGAGGCAATGAAGTAATAAGGTCACTTATAAATGTATTATCTTGATAACTAAATATGTTCTTAATAAGCTTTCATGGTGTACATGCTGCTTGAACTAGCTCTTTTCCACTAATACCCTGATGAGACAGAGTCAGCTCAAATGGTGAGTGAAATATCTTGGACATAAGGTCCAAGAGAGGAGACTATGTTTTTATGACTCAGAGGAAAACAAACCTATTCAAGAATGTTTATTGGAGATGCTAGGTCCTTGGGAATTGAACTCAGGACCTCTGGAAGAACAGTCAGTGCTCTTAACCTCTGAGCCATCTCTCCAGCCCCAGTTTAAAGAACTTCAAAGGCATAGTTCTTCAGCTAGTTCACAGCTAGTCAACAAATGTTCGATTTGTTTTTTTTCTTTTATATTATTATTAACTTTTAAAATTTATTTTACATACCAACCACAGTTTCCCCTCCCTCCTCTCATCCCATTTCCTCCCCCACCTCCTTTCAACCCCTTCCATCAACTCCTCAAAAAGGGTAAGGCATCCCATGGGCGTCAACAAAGCATGGCATATCAAGTTGAGGCAGAACCAAGTTTTCCCCTCCCTAGATCAAGGGTGAGCGAGGCATCCCAGCAGAGGGAGTAGGTTCCAAAAAGCCATGAATTCTGTATTTGAACTGTGTTGGTAATTAATATATTGAATCTTGGATTCTAAATATACTAAAACTCAATGCAAGCGAATTTCAGAGGACAGAACAGAAAATGAAGGGGGAAGTGGGCTGTTCCCTAAAATGCACTATATTTTTGTGAAAATTCTGTTTTAGTTGAGTGATGATGGGAGAATGAGCAAGTATCTGAGAAAAATAGAGTTTGAAAAAGAATTCTTACTCTTATTTGCTTTCTTTTTGTATATTCTTAATATATGCAGAAAACTTGGCAAAGAGATTATAGCCCATATCAAAAGATTCCTTGTACTTGGGACTCAGGTGAGGATATCTTAAAAAGGAATGCAGGTGACTATAATTCCCAAACTGTATCACAGATCCATAGTGTCCTAGACTTTACAAAGAATAGAAATTTTCTAAATTTCTAAATTGTACTGAAAATTTAAGGTATTCAGAAACCTCTCAGTAGAAATATATTTTTCCTCAAACTGAGAATATTTTAGTTTCTAAAATTCAGAGGAAATTATGGCCTGGGATTTAAACCTTATATACCTATAACAACGATGCTTTAGATTCTTGATTATGTTCCTATTTGGTGCAAGGAACAAAAGCAATACATTTTCAGAAAGTAGTTGGGAAACAAGCAGGTATAATGTCTTGCTTGTAGACTCAAGTACATAAAAGGCATGTTCATCTCATTAGGCACAGAAAAGACCTTTGACAAAAATCCAAATCCCTTCATTATTAAAGTCCTAGAGAGACTAGAGATAGAAAAGACATAACATAATAAAGGCAATTTACAGCAGCTCCATAACCAATATCACGCTAAATAGAAAAAAAACTCAGTATATAACAGTTTAATCCAGGCAGGATGACAAAGGGCATAGAACCTTTAGGAATGGAGGTATGGGTCACTGCTCCAGGAAAAGAACCAAGGTGTAGATGTAACCAACTGTCTTATTAAATAAGAAACACAGAACCAATGTAAAAGAGAAAGCCAAGAGGTCAGAGCTCAGAGCTAAAATCTCATCCTTCCTCCTGCCGTGGTCCTAGCTTCCCGAAAGTGAGCTACTTCCTGTGTGTACGTCTTTTCATAGTCTTTTTGTTCTGCCTTCTCATTGGTTGTAAACCCAAACACATGACTGCCTCATCACTGTCTGTATGTACAGTCCCCCAAGTCTTAAAGGCATATGTCTCCAATGCTGGCTCTATCCCTGAACACACAGAGATCTACCTAGATCTTCTACCAAGTGCTGGGATTAAAGGTGTGTGCCACCACCGCCACATTCTTGCTATGGCTCTAATAGCTCTGACCCCTGGGCAACTTTATTTATTAACATACAATCAAAATCACATTTCAGTACAATTAGAATACCACCACACCAAGACCTGCTGGGGTGCTTGCCAAGGGTGAAGGAAATACAGAATGGGGTAGTAGAGGAAGGTAGTTCTAAATACCAACTAAAGCTATGTGACCAGTTGCAGAAACAAGGATTAGAATGGACATGAGTGTTTCTTTCATATTTTGTTAAGGATATGTTTGCACAGATATTTGTGTTTTCTTTCCTCAATTGCCTTATCATGTAATGTAACATCAATTAAGAGAATACCAGTGATTATCATATTTAAATTTTGAGATACCAAAAGAATGTCCCTCAAGGGACATTGCCACTTATTCTAAAACTTATAATGTGTTGGTGGTTGTACGTGGGATAGTTATATCATGTTAGGTGTAATTATGACCTGGATATTGTTTTCATTTGAAAACAAAGCATGACATAAGAATATTGGTGAAATTATTAAGGCCACTCAACGTAGTTAAAAGGGAGGCTTATTTTGTGGGGTAACTTACAAGTGAATGGATAGTTTACAGAGTCTGGGAAAGGGGTAGCACAGTCTGGCGGTGTTCTTTCGAGAACTCCAGCGTCCAGGGTCCAGGAACCAAACAAGAGAGCTGGCGCATCTGGATCTCAGGTCTTCAGGCTCCTCTCTTGGCCCTGCCTTGTAGGCGTGACAGTTACCGAAGCTTCAATGGGGGTTGGAACTTCCAGATCAAAGCTGGAATGGCTACCCACTACATAAGAAGATATGATTGTGTGTCATGTTTACAAGAGGTGGACTTGTAATAGCTATTCTTGGTGTCAATTTGACTACATCTGGAATTAGGTAAAACCCAAGCAGCTCAGTACACCTGTGAGGGATTTTTCTTATTAAATCATTTGAAATGGGAAGACCCACCTTTAATCCAGATCCACTTTTAACCTGGGCCACACCTTCTGCTGACAGCCTATATAAAGGACACAGATGAAGGAAGCTTTTGCTTTTTTCCTACTTGTCCTCACTCTCACTGGTGAATTCACTCCTTCGCTGGCACAAGAGCTTACTCCTCCAGGATTCTGGCATATACTGAAAGTTAGCTGAAGCATCCAGCCTCATGGTCTAAAACCTACTGGATTCTTGGACTTTCCTTTGATATACAGCTATTGTTGCAGTAGTTGGACTACAGCCTGTAAGCCATGCTAACAAATCCCATATATTCTGTCACTTCTGTTCCTCTAGAGAACCCTAACTAATACACCCCTGAATAATCTATCTCTTTGCCTCTGTTAGCTCTTTCCTCTTAGCTAATGAATACATTCATGTCCTGTTAAACCTAAAATCATCTTCCCTTCCTCTCCAAATATCCTCTCTTAAAGTACCATTGGGTCTTATTCCTTTCTATGCTGCAAGTTTCTTCACAGGGGAACCCTCTCTTTTCTTGCTCTGCTTATTCTCCTAAGCTGATTCCATCCATTTGCACATCACCAACAATTGTGACATTCCTTTGTCATCTATTCCCAAGGTGCTTCCAACATCTCCAGTTTTATGCACATATACCAACCAAAGAGCATGGTGTTCCTCCATGAACCAGCTAGCCTTCCTCCTGTCCCTCTTCAATGCTGGATAATGCTGTCATAACATGCAATCTGCCACTATGCCTTTGCTCTACCATCATCAACTCTAACCCTCTGAACTGTAAGCCCAATTATATATGTTCTGTAATAAGTTGCCTAGGTAATGCCATTTTGTCACAATGGTAGAAAACTAATTAATATGGAGGACAGTTTCATATAGAGAGGGATGGATGAGGGATAAAAAAGAAATGATACTTGGAAAAGCCACTGGGGAAACCTATTATATTTATATTGTAAGATTACTTAGAAGTAGTTATTCTATGTGTTAGGGTAATGGTCTCCCCAGGAGTGATGGACTGTCGAACAAAAATGTCTGTGCTAGGCAGATGATTAATACTTCTCTTCAACTTGTTGGTCACAGGAGTCCAAAATACTCTCCTAAGCCAGATGACTAGCACTCATGAATTATACAGTGTTAGTACTCTGTCTCCTCACTCCCATCCCATGAGTTCTTTATTTCAAGTTTATAGAAAATTTCCTGTTTTGAAATATGCTATGAATTTAAAAAATCATTTGGATCATTCTATCTATTATGTATTTGAAGTTGAAGGAGGAGGTTTATGTATGTGTCTTATTGTAATCCCAGATTCCCAAACCACTTTCGAGTTAGCAAGAATCCACAATCTGGAACTGGTAAGATGGCTCAGTGTATACAGGTACTTGTCACTGAATCTGAGGACTCGAGTTTGATCCTTGGGACCCAATTGATGGAAGGAAATATCCGACACCCACAAGTTTTTCTCTAGTCTCCACACATGTGCTATGGCATGCATGTGCATGTGCACAAAAACATGCACACACACACACACATACACATCAATTAATCAATCAATAAGTGTAATTTTAAAGATGAGAAAAATCAATCTGGAATAAATAGACCAAAAATTACCATAAGCATAATAATATCCTATAACATGTTGTACCTTGGAGGAGCCAGTGTCTGCTCTAGAATTTCCTCATTTTTAATGAAGTCTGTTTTCAACTCCTTATTATATACCAAGAATGGAGGATTGGTACCTGGGGCTAAGTTCTTCAGTTCTTCAGATTTTCTATGATCATTGAGAATAAGAAGAGTTATATCTCTATCAAATACTATCAAATACCAACATTATATTGTTGTCTATCAATATCAAGCACTAGAATCCAATATATCCTGATTTATCTTACCTGGTCATGTCAATAGTAGTCACATTAAATTTAACTCCTTTAAGCCAGAGTATCATAAAAAGGCATTGGCAAAAGGGACAATTTCTGATACTTTCCCCATCACTTCCAGCCTAGTAAGATAAAGAAAGTCCTCAATGTACTCATTTTCTTATTACACAAGCATGTATTAAGTGCCTATTGAGAAATTGGAAGTGCTTAATCTCCTGGATTCTGATAGAGACAATAAATGAAATAATATAAAATTTTCAAATGTGATCTTATACTACCATAATTTATATAACAATTTTCCTACTGTGTATTTTAGCAAGAAACATGAGCATATAACTTGTCTCACTTTTGAGATTTAAGTAAAAATATACATTTTCTTATAGATCCTTTCTAATTTTCTTCTTGAAAAGATTCTTTCAATATTTCTAGTAACCATTTCATTTATTTTTTGTGTGAGTTATTTGTTCATAACATTTTTCCATTTTTCTTTTTTTTACAGCATAACATTTTTATTTTTTATTTTTTATTTTTTTGTCATTCAAGCAAGAGCACCAATTATCTTTCTTTATTGATACAATTTCAATGGATTGTATGAACACTTTTACAACCAGTTTTACTTCATTTTTCCCTTTTTCTATTAAGGTTATTTTTTCCAGATCAATAAGGAAAATATTATACACATGAATGAAACTGTACAGCAGCTAAATAAATAAAAATAATGTTATTTAAAATTTAAACTTACTCTATCATGGTATCTCTTTCATTGCTTTCCCACTCAATGCCTGTTCCAGCTCGACCATCCTGTTTCTTTATGTTCTCATCCCCTATCCCCTACCCTCTATTGCCCACCCCTCATGCCCAGTTTACTCATGGAGATCTCATCTATTTCCTGATAGAGGGAGATATCATGGGGATAGAGAGAAACCGGGTACTAGGGAAGTTCTCAGGAATCCACAAGGATGACCCCAGCTTGGACTACTAGAAATAGTGGAGAGGGTGCCTGAACTGAACCGGCTTACCCCAGTGACCAGATTGGTGAATATCCTGTCATCACAGAGCTTTTCTCCAGTGACTAATGGAAGCAGATGCAGAGATCCACAGCCAAACACCAGGCAGAGCTCCAGGAATCCAGTCAAAGAGGGAGAAGAGGGATTCTATGAGCAAGTACATCAAGAGTGTGATGGGGAAACCTGAGGAGATGAAAAAACCAAACTAGTGGGAACTGGTGAAATTTGAATCAACAGCTGTGGAACCTTCATGTGACTGGGCTGGCCTCTCTGCATAGTGAGACAGTTGTGTAGCTTGATCGGCTTAAAGGGGCCTCCTGGTGTAGGATCAGAATCCATCCCTGGTGCATGAGCAGGTTTTTGGAGCCCACTGCCTATGATGGGACACCTTACACAGCCTTGAGGCAGGGGGAGAGGCTTGGACTTGCCTCTTCTAAATGTAACTCTCCATGGGAGGCCTTACCTTTTTATAGGAGGTAATGGGAGGTGGGTTGGAAAGGGGAGGCTGGAGGGGCAGGAGGAGGGAAGAGGGGGATCTTTGATTGGTATGTAAAATGAATAAAATTTTTTCTTAGTAAAAAAATTTAAATTTACATAAAATTTATTATTATCTATTTCTATACAGCCTGTTTTCCTGATCTGCATATTGAAGATTTAAAAAACTTCATAGTCTTACCTTGTTTAACCATAAGTATCTTCTATGATATTTTCCTCTAGGAACTTTTATTGTTTAATTTTACATGTGCTTTATCTATTTAGAATTTTTGGTGTAAGGCATAGCGGGACTTCTGCTGTAGTTTTTTTAATTATTTTATATTTTTTAATACAATATATTTCAATTATATTCTTCCCCTCCCCCAAGATCTTCCCCACCTCCCTATATCCACTCAACTTTGTGTTACTTCTCTCAAAAACCTCCCAATCTCCCAAACTCCAATAAAACCAAGACTGAAAAGACAACAAACACCAAATCCTATCAAAAATAGGCACACACAAAATACATGGAGTTTGTTTTCTGTTGGTCAACCACTCCTGAGTATGAGCCTGCCCTGGAGTGTAGCTGATATACCCAGTGCCACTCCACCACAGAAAAATAAATTTTCCCTTTCCCATTAGGTATAAATTATAAACAGCTTCTTGGTTAGGGATGGGACTTTGAGCCCAGTTCCCCTTCTCCATCTGGGTATTTTTGTCTAGTTTGAACTTGTGCAGGTTTTGTGTGTACTGTCATAGTCTCTGTGAGTTCATATATGCACCAGCCCTATTGTGTCTGAAAGATGCTATTTCCTTAAAGTCATCCATTACTTCTGGTTCTTACAGTCTTTCTACCTCTTCTTCTGAGTAGATGTCTGAACCTTCAAATGAAGGGTTTGATAAGACATCCCATTTAGGATTGAGTTCTCCAAGGTTTCTCATTGCATGTTGGCCATTTGTGGATCTCTGTGTTAATTACCATTTATTGCAAGAAAAAGTTCTCTGGTGTGGGTTGAGTGATGACTGGTCTACATGTAAAGCAATATGTCATTAGAAGCCAGATTATTACTATGTTTCCTTAGCAGAATAACTGTAGCAGGAATTTTAAAAGTTCTTATTAATAAAATCAAATCCCGAGGTGAGTAATTGGGGTCCATGCTGGTAGATCAGAGAGACAGAACAAGCCACAGCTATCTCACCTCGCCGGATCCTCAGCTGGTCTTGTCTCCTCAGACTGGAGGCCTCTGAGTCCTCATCCGGAATGGGTCTCAGCTGAATTACTGCTCAAAAGCCTGAATGCTTAACCAGCCAAAATCTTAACCAGCCAAATGCCTCTAGTTTCTGGTCCTCACGCCTTATATATCTTTTTGCTTTCTAGCACCACTCCCTGGGATTAAAGGCTGGCTTTCTGGGATTAAAGGCGTGTGTCACCATGCTTGGCTATTTCCAATGTGGCCTTGAACTCACAGAGATCCAGAGGGATTTCTATCTCTGGAATGCTAGGATTAAAGGTGTGAGTGCCACCATTTTCTAGCCTTTGTATCTAGTGGCTGTCTGTTCTCTGACCCCAGATAAATTTATTAGAGTACACAATATTTTGGGGAACACAATACCACCACAGAATAACAGTATCAGGTTTTTCTCCAAGGCCCATAATCTATATAGTCTTCAGTGAAAGATGTGAGTTCCATCACACGGAGTGGTCCATAAAATTCAATTTTATTTGTTGTATTCTTTTTTCATTTTTTTATTATTAAGAAATCTTCAATTCATTTTACATACCAACCACAGATTCCCCCACTTTCTTCCCACCCCCAGCCTTCCCCCCCAAACCCTCCTCCCATTCCCACCTGCTCCAAGTCAAGGTCTCCCATGGGGAGTCAGCAGAGCCTGGTACATTCAGTTGAGGCAGGTCCAAGCCCCTACCCCTGCACCAAGGCTGCACAAGGTGTCACACCTTAGGCACTAGGCACTAAAAAGCCCACTCATGCATCAGGGACAGATCCCGATATCACTGCCTGGGGGCCCCCTCAAACAGTTCAAGCTAAACAACTGTCTCACGTATCCAGAGGGCTAGTCCAGTCCCATGGGGGCTCCACAGCTATTGGTCCAAAGTTCATGCATTTCCACTAGTTTGGCTGGCTGTCTCTGTACTTTTTCCAATCATGATCTCAATGTCCCTTGCTTATAGAATCACTTCTCTCTCTCTCTCTCTCTCTCTCTCTCTCTCTCTCTCTCTCTCTCTCTCTCTCTCTCTCTCTCTCTCTCTCTCTCTCATCAATTGAACCCCTGGAGCTCAGCCTGGCACCCGGCCATGGATCTCTGAATCTGCTTTCATCAGTAACTGGATGAAGGCCCTATGATGACAGTTAGGGTATTCATTAATCTGGTTACCAGAGTAGACCTGTTGAGACACCTTTCAAATATTGCCAGTAGTCTAAGGTGGGGTCATCCGTATGGATTCCTGGGAACTTCCCTAGCACTCTGTTTCTCCTTATTCCCGTGATGTCTTCATTTATCATGGTATCTCTTTCCTTGCTCTTCCACTCTGTCCCTGTTCTAGCTCGAACCTCCCATTTCCTTATGTTCTCATTCCCCATTCCTTGCCCTCCATTTACCCCCTCATCCCCCAGTTTTCTCATGTAGATCTCATCTATTTTTCCTGTGCTGTGCTACATGTTTCCCTCTTAGGGTCCTCCCTGTTAGTTAGCTTCTCCGGAGCTGTGGGCTATTGTCTGGCTATTCTTTGCTTTACATCTAGTATCTACTTATGAGTGAGTACACACAATATTTGTCCTTCTGAGTCTGGGTTACCTCACTCAGGATGATATTTTCTATTTCCAGCCATTTGCATGTAATTTTCATGATATCATTGTTGTTTTTTTTTTAACTGATGAGTATTACTCCATTCTGTATATGTGCCACATTTTCTTTATCCATATTTCAGTTGAGGGCATCCAGGTTGTTTCCAGGTTCTAGCTATTATGGATAATGCTGCTATGAAAATAGTTGAACATGTGTCGTTGTGGTATGATTGAGCATTCCTTGGGTATATGCCAAAGAGTGGTATAGCTGGGTCTTGAGGTAGGTTGATTCCCAATTTTCTGAGATACCACCATACTGATTTCCAGAGTGGCTGTACAAGTTTGCACTCCCACCAACAGTGGAGGAGTGTTCTCCTTGCTCCACATCCTCTCCAACATAACCTATCTTCTGTGTTTTTGATCTTAGCCATTCTGACAGGTGTAAGATGGTATCTCAAAGTTCTTTTGATTTGCATCTCCCTGATGACTAAGGATGTGGAGCAATTCCTTAAATGTCTTTCAGCCATTTAAGATTCTTCTGTTGAGAATTCTCTGTTTAGCTCTGTAGCCCACTTTTTACTTGGATTGTTTGGTATTTTGATGTCTAGTTTTTTGAATTATTTATATATTTTGTAGATCAGCCCTCTGTCAGATGTGGGGTTGGTGAAGATCTTTTTCCATTCTGTAGGCAGTCTTTTTGTTTTATTAACTGTGTGTTTTGCCCTACAA
This sequence comes from Peromyscus maniculatus bairdii, assembly GCF_049852395.1. Classification (NCBI taxonomy): domain Eukaryota; kingdom Metazoa; phylum Chordata; class Mammalia; order Rodentia; family Cricetidae; genus Peromyscus; species Peromyscus maniculatus. Next base: position 466,748 of record NC_134875.1, on the reverse strand, counting down.
AAGCTTCTTAGTTTCAAGAGGTCCCATTTATTAATTGTAGCTCTCAGTGTCTGTGCTACTGGTGTTATATTTAGGAAGTGGTCTCCTGTGCCAATTCGTTCAAGGCTACTTCCTATTTTCTCTTCTATCAGGTTCAGTGTAACTGGATTTATGTTGAGGTCTTTGATCCACTTTGGCTTGAGTTTTGTACATGGTGACAGATATGGATCTATTTGCAATCTTCTACATGTTGACATCCAGTTATGCCAACAGCATTTGTTGAAGATGCTTTCTTTTCTCCATTGTACAGTTTTGGCTTCTCTGTCAAAAACCAGGTATTCATAAGTATGCAGATTAATGTCAGGTCTTCATTTTGATTCCATTGGTGCACATGTCGGATTTTATGCCGGTACCAAGCTGTTTTTGTTAAATAGCTCTATAGTAGAGCTTGAAGTCAGGGATGGTGATGCCTCAAGAAGTTGCTTTATTGTACAGGATTGTTTTAGCTATTCTGGGTTTTTTGTTTTTCCATATGAAGTTAAGTATTGTTCTTTCCAAGTCTGTGAAGAACTGTGTTCGTATTTTGATGGGGATTGCATTGAATCTATGGATTGCTTTTGGTAAGATTGCCATTTTACTATGTTAATTCTACCTATCCATGAGCATGAGAGATCTTTCCATTTTCTGATATCGTCTTCAATTTCTATCCTTGGAGACTTAAAGTTCTTATCATACAGGCCTTTCACTTGCTTAGTTAGAGTTACCACAAGGTGTTGTATATTACTTGTGGCTATTGTAAAGGGTGATGTTTCTCTGATTTCTTTCTCAGCCCATTTTTCATTTGTATATAGGAGGGCTACTGTTTTTTTTTTTTTTTTTTTTAGTTAATCTTGTATCCTGCCACATTGATGAAGAGTTTATGAGTTGTAGGAGTTCCATGGCAGAAATTTTGGGGCCACTTATGTATACAATCATATCATCTGCAAATAGCTAACATTTGACTTCTTTCTTTCAAATTTCTATCGACTTTATCTCTTTTTGTTGTCTTATTGCTCTAGCTGGAACTTTAAGTGCTATATTGAATAAATAAGGAGAGAGTGGACAGCCTTGTCTTGTTCCTGATTTTAGTGGAATCACTTTGAGTTTCTCTCCATTTAATTTAATGTTGAATCTCAGCTTGCTCTAAATTGCCTTGATTATGTTTAGGTATGTTCTTTGTATTCCTGATCTATCTAGAACCTTTATCATGAAGGTTTGTTGGATTTTGTCAAAGGCTTTTTCAGCATCTAATGAGATGATCACATGGATTTTTTTCAGTTTGTTTGTATGGTGTATTATATTGATAGATTTTCATATGTTGAACCAACCTTGTATCTCTGGGATGATGCCTACTTGATCATGGTGGATAATTTTTTGATGTGTTCTTAGATTTGGTTTGCCAATATTTTATTGATTATTTTTGCATCAATGTTCATGAGGAAGATTGGTCTGTAATTTTCTTTCTTTGTTGCATCTTTGTGTGATTTGGATATCAGGGTAACTGTAGCCTTATAAAAAGAGTTTGGGCCGGGCGTTGGTGGCGCACGCCTTTAATCCCAGCACTCGGGAGGCAGAGGCAGGCGGATCTCTGTGAGTTCGAGGCCAGCCTGGGCTACCAAGTGAGCTCCAGGAAAGGCGCAAAGCTACACAGAGAAACCCTGTCTCGAAAAACCAAAAAAAAAAAAAAAGAGTTTGGTAATGTTCCTTCTGTTTCTATTGTGTGGAACAATTTGAAGAGTGTTGGTATTAGTTCTTCTTTGAAATTCTGGTAGAATTCTGTGCTGAAACCATCTTGTGTTGGGCTTTTTTGGTTGGGACACTTTTAATGACTTTTTCTATTTCCTTAGGGGTTATTGTTCTATTTAAATAGTTTATCTGGTCTTTATTTAACTTTGGTATGTGGTACCTATCCAGAAAATTGTCTGTTTCTTTCAGATTTCCCAATTTTGTGGAATACATGTTTTTGAAGTATGATCTGATGATTCTTTGGATTTCCTCATTGTCTGTTGTTATGTCTCCCTTTTCATTTCTGATTTTGTTAATTTGGATGCTCTCTCTCTGCCTTTTGGTTAATTTGGAAAAGGGCTTGTCCATCTTGTTGATTTTATCAAAGAACCAACCCTTGGTTTCATTGATTCTTTGTATTGTTCTTCTTGTTTCTATTTTATTGATTTCAGCCCTCAATTTGATTATTTCCTGCCATCTATGCCTCCTGGGTGAGTTTGCTTCTTTTTGTTCTAGAGCTTTCAGTTGTACTGTGAAGTCACTAGTGTGAGACTTCTCCAACTTCTTTATGTTTGTGTTCAGTGCTATGAAATTTCCTCTTAGCACTGCTTTTATAGTGTCCCATATGTTTGGGTATATTGTACATTCAATTCTAGGAATTCTTTAATTTTTTTCCTTTATTTCTTCCTTGACCCAATGGTGATTCATTTGAACATTATTCAGTTTCCGTGAGATTGTAGGCTTTCTGTAATTTTTGTTGTTGTTGCAATCTAACTTTAAACTATGGTGGTCCAATAAGATACAGGTTATTTCAGTGTTTTTTATCTGTTGAGATTTGCTTTGTGACCAAATATGTGGTCGATTTTAGAGGAGGTTCCATAGGTTTCTGAGAAGAATGTATATTCTTTTTTGTTTATTCTGTAGATATCTATTAAGTCCATTTGAGTCATAATGTCTGTTACTTCTCTTATTTCTCTGTTAAGTTTCTGTCTGGCAGAACTGTCCATTGGTGAGATTGGAGTGTTGAAATCTCCCACTACTAGTGTATGGGGTTTGATGTGCAATTTAAGTTTTAGTATGTTTATTTTACAAATGTGGGTGCCCTTGTATTTGGGGAATAAATGTTCAGAATTGAGATTTCATCTTGGTGGATTTTCCCTGTGAGAAATATGTAATGTCATTCCCAATCTCTTTTGATTGATTTTAGTTTGAAGTCTATTTGATTAGATATTAGGATAACTATACCAGCTTGCTTCTTAATTTCATTTGATTGGAAAGTCTTTTCCCAGCCTTTTACTCTGAGGAAGTGTCTGTCTTTGAAGTTGAAGTGTGTTTCTTGTATGCCGCAGAAGGATGGATCCTGTTTTCATATCCATTCTGCTAGCCTGTGTCTTTTTTATAGGTGAATTGAGACCATTGATATTAATGGATATTAATGACCAGTGACTGTTAATTCCTGTTATTTTTTGGTGGTGGCGTTGTGTGTTTCCCTTCTTTTGTATTTGTTGGTTTGGGATTATCTATTGCCTGTGTTTTAATGGTTGCATCTAATATCCTTAGGTTGGATTTTTCCTTCTAGTGCTTTCTGTAAGGCTTGATTTATGAATAGGTATTGTTTAAATCTGGTTTTATCATGGAGTATTTTGTTTACTCTGTTTATGGTGATTGAGAGTTTTCCATGGTCTCTTAGTGTCTGCATAATGTCTGTCTAGGAATTTCTGGCTTCTAGAGTCTCCACTGCAAAGTCAGGTGTTCAATGACAGCCAATGTTGGAGAGGATGTGGAGCAAAGGGAACACTCCTCCACTGTTGGTGGGAATGTAAACTTGTACAACCACTGTGGAAATCAGTATGGCGGTTTCTCAGAAAATTAGGTATGGAACTACCTCAAGACCCAGCCATCCCACTCTTGGGCATATATCCAAGGAATGCTGATTCATACCATAAAGATACATGCTCAGCTATGTTCATAGCAGCACTATTTGTAATACCCAGAACCTGGAAACAACCTAGATGCCCATCAACGGAAGAATGGATGGAAAAAATGTGGTACATATACACAATGGAGTACTACTCAGCAGAGAAAAACAATGAAAGCATGAAATTTGCAGGCAAATGGATGGAACTAGAAAAAAATCATCCTGAGTGAGGTAACCCAAACCCAGAAAGACAGTCATGGTATGTACTCACTCATAAGTGGATTCTAGATATAAAATAAAGAACAATCAGACCACAACCTGTAGAACCATAGAGGCTATATATATATACCATGGAGGTCCCTAGGACGACTGTGGCTTATAATAAATTTTGGTTTTACTCAATTATTGAAAAACAACAGCCAAATGAATGGAAACACATGAACTATGAACCAAAGGCTGAGGGGCCCCCAACTGGATCAGGCCCTCTGAATAGGTGAGACAATTGATTGGCTTGATCAGTTTGGGAGGCAACTAGGCAGTGGAACCAAGTCCTGTGCTCATTGCATGAGTTGGCTGTTTGAAACCTGGAGCTTATGCAGGGACACTTGGCTCAGTCTGGGAGGAAGGGACTGGACCTGCCTGCACTGAGTCTATCAGGTTGATCGCAGTCCTCGGGGGAGGATTTGCCCTGGAGGAGGTGGGAATGGGGGGTAGGCTAGGAGGGAGGGGAAGGGTGTGGGAGGGGGGGAGAATAGGGGAACCCGTGGCTGATATGTAGAACTGAATGGTATTGTAAAATAAAATAAATAAAAAAAAAACAAAAAAAAAACCCACAAAAACAAACAAACAAAAAAGTCAGGTGTTATTCTGATGAGTCTGCTTTTATATGTTACTTGGCCTTTTTTTTTGCAGCTCCTAATATTTTTTCTTTATTCTGTATGTTTAGTGGTTTGATTATTATGTGGCAAGGGGACTTTTTTTGGGGGGGAGGGAATCAAGTCTATTTGTTGTTCTGTAAGCTTCTTGTATCTTTATAGGCATTTCCTTCTTTAGGTTCAGAAAATTTTCTTCTATGATTTTGTTTAATATATTTTCTGTGCCTTTGAGTAGGTATTCTTCTTCTATCCCTATTATTTTTATGTTTGGTCTTTTCATGGTGTCCCAAACCTCCTGGACGTTTTGTATTATGACTTTTGTGTGTTTTCTTTGACTGACGAATCTATTTCCTCTATTGTATCTTCAATGCCAGAGATTCTCTCTTCCATCTCTTGCATTGTGTTGGTTATGTTTGCATTTGTACTTCCTGTTCATTTACTCAGCTTTTCCATTTGCAGCATTCCCTCATTTTGTGTCTTCTTTATTGTCTTGATTTCAGTTTTCAAATCTTGAACTGTTTCCTTCACCTGTTTAATTGCTTTTTCATGGTTTTCTTGGCATTCTTTAAGGAATTTATTGATTTTGTTTATTTTTTTGTTTGTCTTTTCCTCAGTTTCTTTAAGGGAATTTTTCATTTCCTCTTTAAAGGCTTCTGTCATCTCCTTAAAGTAATTTTTAAGGTCAATTTCTTCTGTTTCTTTTGTGCTGGGATGTTCAGGTCTTGCTGATGTAGAGCCAGTAGGTTCTGATGGATCCATATTTGTCTTTATGTTGTTGACTGTATTTTTGCACTGGCATCTATCCATCTCTTTCTCCACTCCGTGCAAGTGGTTCTGTGTCTGAGGGAGCCTCTCTTGGTCCACTTGATACTTTTTGTCCAACGGGAGCTCTTGGTCTAATTAGGGATCTTGGTCTAATCAGTGCTGGATGGACTCTGTGTCTCAGGGAGCAGCTCTTAGTCTAATCGGTGCTGGGGGACTCTGTCTCAGGGAGCAGTTGCAGTTTCTGAGGGAGGGTAAGGTTTGTGGGAGGTGGGGCTTGAAGGTTACAGGGTCTGGTGGGGGATGGTAGTATTCTGACTTGTCTGCAGGTGACCTGCCTACTGACCTTAAACTGGGACTGCAATGGTAGGTGGTGTGGGGGTACAGGGTTGTTCCCCTGGGCCCAAAGTCTAGAGGCTGGGGTGTTTGGCAATGAGCACAAAGACTCCCCTCTTAGTCCAGTCAGTGCTCAAATTCAATTTTAAAAAGTGGTTGGTTACTCCCTTAACATTTGTGTCACTATCACACCAGTATACCTTGCAGGGAAGTCTTTGTTGTAGGTAAAGTGCTTCATAGCAGAGTGAGGATGTAGTGCTAATCCTAATTGGTCTTAATAAAATACCCAGAGGTGGATATAGGAGTAAATGTTGAAAGATCAGAGAGACAAATCCAGAAGCCACAGTCACCACCTCTTACTTGGCCAACTCCTCAGGTTGAAAGAGAGTGAGCTCCTGTCTCCTCCCACCTTATATTCCCCTCTCTACCAAACCATATCACTTCCTGTCTCCATCTTATTATAACTAATATAAGAAAAACTATATACAAAATACAATAACTATATGCAATATATACAGGCAATAAATATATCAACAATGTCTAGGCCATTTGCATTTGACAAATTCAGAGAAAATACTCCATTATCTATCCTCTCTTTGAGTCCAAAGTCTTTTACCTAATTTGCTTTCTATCTTAACTTGCATCACCATCTACTTTACTATCTTTTGGTGTCTCTCAACCTTATACATTTTACACCTCTTAGTGAGTTTTTTTTCTGAGTCTCATAAACAAAGAAAACTATAACTATATAACTATCTAGTCTTCCACTCCCTCAGAGATTTGAGAAGGAAATAATATTTACTGAGCAAGCAGGAAGTGCAAGCAAGTGACTTCAAAAAATGTGAGAAATGATAAAAACAACTGACTGCCTATTCAGTCACACAAGGCTCCTCTGTAATGTTGGGGCACCCATCTTCAGGCTACTGGCCTAGAATATCTGACAGACTTATCTGTGAAGTAGGATTATCTGAAGGGCTGTCCTACCATGTCCTGGCAAAGTTCAGCAGTCCTTTCTTTTGTGTCCTGCTTGTCCCATTTGAACAGCATATTGTCAGCAGTCAAGGCAAGGGCATTTTCTTGCCCAGTGACTAACTTTTGCCACAAAGAAAGTAAACTCCATATGGAGTTTCTTTAATGCCCATCATCTTCTCTGAAGTAGATTGGTGCTGCCAGGAGCAGACATGTCTCATTGTCATAAAAAAGCTTATGCTATTTAAACACCTTAAATACCATATTTTATAGATCTCTGAAGTGTTTGAAGATGACCTGTCTAGCTAAAATATATCTGTTCGTCCTTGAAAACATACCTAATATGACTACAAGTTCAATTGTAATAGGTGACTGATTGTTAACCTGCATTTCTTTATATCCTAATTAGTTGGTAATAATAACTTTCAAGGACTAGCAATTTGCATTACATTGTTAAATTAGCTGAACAGGTACAATACCTTGAACAAGATTAGAAATGTGTGTACAGTATGTTCTAAAAAATAATCTCAACTTTGTATCAATATACAAAGATCCACATCAATGTAAAATATTTAAAACAAGTAGTTGCTTTTTTAAAAGTAGAGTCAATAATCTACTCTTTTATCCTATCAGTTCTATATCTCCATTTTTCTTTTCAGAACAAGAACTCTGAAATTTATAATTTAATATTAAGCCCCCAAGTCAATTATTTGGGAAGTGGCTGCTGGGTATTTGGGAACGGGCAGACAGGAGAGAAACTTCCACCTACAGAGAGTGGTGGTTAATTTTCTCTTCTGGTAGTATGCAAAGGAACTTCTAGCACTATGGCTACTAGTCAGGAGGGGTAAAGCTTCTAGTTGGGCACAGGCTTGATTTCTCCATATTCAATAATGTAAGTAAGTGGTGTCTTTAGCAATTGGGCCTTACCTTCAGGTTGAAGAGGGCAAACAATGCCACTATTAATAGATTGTAATTTTGGAGGGAGTCTAGGGAACCTTTAAGGCCAACAACTCAAAAAGAAGTTGTTCTTATGCTGGAAGTTTTACTTGTAGCAGATGATGTTCAGTTGGGATATTGTCTGCACCATATGGTAACTTCATTTATATTCCTTTTATATATTTTAAAAAGAGTCTAAAGTAGTAAGTTAACAAACATGTGGGTTTTTAAAAGGCCAGTAGTGTTAGTTATCACTCTCCATCTTCCCTCTTTTACTATGGCTTCCGATCCTTCTCCCCATTTAATCCTCATAATCTAGTTTCCCTTTTATCTCTTTATAACACTATATTCTATTTCCCCTTCCTTTGAAGACTCCCTCTTTAACTCTGGTCCTTTATGAGCTAATAAACTCTGTGGATATTCTAAATGAAACACACATATTTATAGATTAAAAGCTAATATGCACAGAGAAGAGAAAATATGTCTTTAAGCTCTGGGTTACTTCACTCAAAATGATTGTTTTTAGTTTCATCCATTTACCTGCAAATTTAGTTTTTCTTAACAGATGAATAATATTCCATTGTGTAAATGTATCACACTTCCATTTTCATTCATCACTTTTTAGGCATCTAAGCCCTTTACAATTTCTGACTATTATGAATAGAGGAACAATGGACACGAATGAACAAGTATTTTTGTAGGAAGATGTAAAATCTTTTAGGTACAGGCCCAATAATTGTATACCTGAATCTTGTGGCAGATCTATTCTGATTTTTTGAGACTCCTCCACACTGATGTCCATAGTGGCTTTACTGGTTTTCACACCCACAAGCAATGAATATGTGTTCCCCTTTCCCTAAAACCTCACAAACACCTGCTGTAATTTGTTTTTATTAATCTTGGCCATTCTGATTGAGGTAACATGAAATTACAAAGAAATTTTAATTTTCATTCTCCTAATGGCTAAGGATGTTGAACAATTTTAAAATTGTTTCTTAAGACATTTTTATTTCATCTTCTGTGAACTCTCTATTTAGTTTTATATCCTATTTTTAAATTGTATTTTTGTTTTCTTGATGTCCAGGTTTTTTTAGTTCTTTGTATATTCTAGATACTAACCCTCTGTCAGATGTATAATTGATAAAGATTTTTCCCATTCTGTAGGCTGCTCCTTTGCTCAAATTGTGGTGTCTCTTGATGTACAGAAGCTTTTTGGTTAGTCTTAATGCCAGTGTTATTAGGGTCCTGTTCAGAATGGCTTTTCCAAGGCAACACCTACCAGAAAACCAGGTAGGCTGCCTGCAGACCTTCTCCACTCTCTCTGTTACCATAGACCCAATCCTCAGGGTTGCCCCTAGTTCTGCAACAGACTATCTCCCCCTGGCTTCCCCTTTCCCCAGTCTCCAACACCAGCAAGTATTACCCATGAACACACCCGCTGAGCAGGCCAGAAAAACAGGCAACACACAGCCAACACACTCTCTGAAGATCCAGATAAGAAACAGAAACCAATACCAGCAACACCAAAAGAGGGGAAACACACACACACATACACTGTTGCTGGATCCTAATGGCTCCCTCAGGGGAGAAGGGGAGAAGGCATCAATGACACAGATACTGGGAGTCAGTTGAAGGCAAACAGCAGACTCATTTATTCAATAATGGAAAAGGCTTTATATACCCTCCTCCCAGCACCCCAGTCTGTGATGCAATCTGGTGGCATGGCACAGTTGTCCCTCATTGGCTGGGCATGATCAGGAACTCTAACAGCACCTGTTGCTAGGCCCTCAGGCAGACTGCATGTTGGCTCATAAGGAAGTATGTTATGTGCTTTTCTTGGCAATTGGTTTGAGTCAATTTCCTCGACCCTAAGGGCCTGTCCTACTATAATACATCACCAACAACACCAACAATACCAACATCAACAAATAACAGGAATTAACAATCATTTCTCATTGATACCTCTCAATATCAGTAGCTTCAATTACCCAATACAAAGACAGACTAACAGAATGGATGTGAAAACAGGATCCATCCTTCTGCTATATATAAGAAACACACCTAAACATCAAGGATAGACATTAACTCAGGGTAAAGGGTTGGAAAAAGATATTCCAAGCAAATGGACCTAAGAAGCAAGCTGGTATAAATATTCTAATATCTAACAAAACAGACTTCAAAACAAAATCAATCAAAAGAGATGGGGAAGGATATTACATACTCATCAAAGAAAAACTCCGGTTGAGAAGTTGGCAAGGTAAGGCTAGCTGTGGCTTGTTCTGTTTCTCTGATCCTTCAGTGTTCTCCTCAATACCTAGCTCCAGGTTTGTTTTTATTATTAAGACCTTTAGAGATTCATGTTACATCTGGTGCTCAACTTGTTGGGTATAAATCCACAAAAAAGTCACTTGCCTGTGGCCTTGCATTCCCCAGCTCAGGCCCAAGCTGCATGAGGCCAGTTGTGGTGGCACACAAGGTAGGATTTGCTGAAGGAGGTAGAGGCAGGAGGATCCCGAGTTTGAAGCCAATCTAAGAGGCTTGCTGAGGAGAAGCTGCAGCTGGGGTCGGGCCAGACCACAAACAGTAGCAGAGGGACCATGGAGGTGGCTCTGCATTGACAGCTGCTTTTCATTATGTTGGTGGTGGCGGCGGTGCTGCTACTGGAGATGAAGGGTTTACCACTGCTTGTTCAGAGAAGAATTGCCAGTACAATCATGTTACAAGAAAGCATCGGCAAAGATCAGTTTGGAGAAGTTTGCCGAGACAAATATTGGGGAAAAGAAGTTGCTATGAAGATATTCTATTCTAGGGAAGACCATTCATGGTTCTGAGAGGCAGACATTTATCAGACTGTGATTACTCCAAACTACAGAAGAGGCAGAAAAAAAATTCTGCAAGGACCCAGGACCATGCCTAACAGCAACTTCAAAATCTTCAAAAAGATGATGGGATCCCACAATGACAACTCCACATGAACTATGATAAAGCTGTTAAGCTGATTAACACCACAGAAAGATCGACTTTGGACTATAAACTGCTCAGGACAATTTTGAGATGACTAGCTGAGATGATCCAGATTCACAGACTACTCAATCAAGGACTTGAGACAAGCCCTGACTTTCCCATTATGCAGATACTGGACAAATGATACAACTAACTCTCAGGACTTGACAATTAACACAAAAATTTTCTTTTCAGGATCCCCTAAAGATGTCTTTGCTCCCAGAAAGCAGGACATAATTTTAAGAACAGGACGCCCACATTCCCAAGAGGTGGGGTGGGGCAGGTGGTTTTTGGTTTTTCAATGGGTTTCAGGTTTGGGATAGTTGTCATTGTTTAAGAGGGTTGATTACAAGTGGTTGTTGTTAATGGTCAGGAAAAGGGCTAAACAAAGGAGATTAGATTTAAGGTTCTTGTTTGAAAAAAAAGGATATAGATAAGAGGTAGTGTGGTAATATTTTATTTGTGCTGAAATGTGATATTTTATTTGTATGTTAATAAATAAAGTTTTCCTGGGGATCAGAGGTCATAGTCAGCCATAAACAGAAGTCAGGCAGTGGTAGCACACACCTTTAATCCTATTACATGGCACTGTGTGTTCAAGGACACAGCCAAGTGGGATGACACATGCCTTTAATCCCAGTACCAAACATAGAGACCTGGAGGTCTGTATAGATAGGCAGTATCGAGAAAGTGATGTGGCTGGGCTTAGAGCCAATGAGAAGGCAGAACAGGAAGGCAATAAAGGCACAGGTTAGACAGGAAGAGGCTCTCTTGGGAAGCTACAGCCAGGTGGTAAGCTAAGGTTAGTTGGTGGCTATTACTCTGATCTCTACGGCTTGCACCTCTCTAAATTGGTTCTGTGTTTCTTATTTAATAGGACTGTTTAGAAATTCATCTACAATTGGTGCCCAACGTGACAAGAATTCTTTAAAAAAAAAAAAAAGGTGGCCTTACAGGCCAGGGGTTACAGGCCTCTGCTCAGCTGGAGTTTAAAGGCCCCCAGGCTCCGATGGAGCTACAAGGGATCCAGACTATATGCAGCCAGAGCTGAACTCAACTGTAGCTACAAGTGGTCTGGCTACATGCAGCTGAAGCTACTTGTGGCTAAATCTCCAACTCACATGACTGAAGCTTAAAGGGGCCTGAGCTACAAGCTGCTAGACTGCTTGTGGGTTTCCAGACCCCCTGGCTCAGGCCCAAAACAGTTCAGGCCGGAGCACATGGCTGGACTTTAGCTTTTAGCTTTTTTTCCTTCTCCTGGTAGGTAGTAGGCTCTCTCTCTCTCTCTCTCTCTCTCTCTCTCTCTCTCTCTCTCTCTCTCTCTCTCAATTCCAAACTCAGACTGCAACCACAATAGGTAGCTACTTTGAAATTTCCTTAGACTTCTATTCTATGCATACTTGGTAAGTCAATTAAAGTATCAGATATTTTAAAGGGAGAATCCAGTTAAAATAGAAGAAAAATTTTCCTGCATTAAAAAATGGGAAATATCTTTATAATGGAAGAAAATTGGTTTTTGTTTGATAACACAATAGGAAGTCTGAAAATGGAACAATTAAATGAGAGGATAATTAATGTTGGTGGGATGTATGTAACATCAATTATGCATATTATTTGCTTAATTATCCTTGTTTTAGCATTAAAAAGTTGGTTAATTTAAGTGCCAAGACAAAAGTTTTAGAAAAAACTATAAAAATGAATTATAGAGAAATTCCGACCCAAACAGAAGAATTTAAAGGTGAAATTATTTCAGAATTGAATTATAAGGTTAAAGAGAGACAGCCCATTTTCAAACAATCAAACTTAATTTTATCCAGTAGCCATATAGGAACTACCTGCTTAAGGGGGTGTACAAACTATTGGACTCCAGTTGAAATGTTAGGTTTGAGGAGATTTAAGGAAGCTATAGTATCCTATGGCATGCATTCTCCATTTGTAAAGCAAATGTTAAACTCGTGGTCAACTTGTAATAGGATTATTCCTCAGGACAATAAAGAATTAATAACAGCTGTCCTGGAACCTAGAGCACAATTGAAATGGTGAACTTGGTATAGATACGAGGCTAAGATGATAGAAAGTCAATGGAGAGCTAGAGGTGTGGACATTTACCAGGATCAGCTTTTTGGAGAAGGCCAATATGCTGAAATACAAATACAAAGTTTATATGATAACCAAAATGTAATTCTATGCCACATGGCAGCCATGAATGCATGGGACAGAACTGAGGAAGCAGGAAAGAGAATTGAATCATTCAAGAAAGTTGTATAGGGCCCGAAAGAATCCTTCATGGATTTCTTACAAAGGCTGTCTTCAGCAGTAAATAGAATGGTTCCAGATTCAGAAGCTAGACAGATAATAATTGAATCTTTGGCTTTTGATAACATGAATCCAGCATGTAAAAGAATAATCAGGCCATTAAGGGTAAGATCTGAACCCTTGGAGGATTGGATCAGAGACACAATTAATAGTGAGGCTCATGGCCATGAAGATATGTGGATAGGAGAAGCAATTTCAAAAAGTTTAAGGAATTTCAAATGTTTTGGGTGTGGAAAGCAAGGACATTTGAAAAGGGAATTTAAACAGGGCATTCCTAGAAAGAATGTTTATTGCAGGAACAATGGCAAGAGAATGCTCCTCCCTTCTGGATTATGCAGAAGGTGTGGTAACTGTAAACATTGGACCAACAAATGTAGATCAACAAGGGACAGACTAGGTAGTCCTTTGCCTCTGTCCTCAAGAAATGCCCAGAGGGGCCTCAGGCAGCCCCCCCCCAGCAAACTCAGTTCAGAACTTTCCTGCCATCATAGAAGAAACCCCTACTCAGAGCAATTAAATAACCAAATGCCTATTGGAATAAACCAGGGTACTTGGGGTGATAGAAGAGCTATAGCAGAGAGAATAGAAAATTCAGAAGAAATGATAAAGCAATTTTTTTGGCAAAATTCTATTAATGAACAAAGACCAAAATTGACAATACAAATAAATGATGTTCTCTTGGAAGGTTTAGTAGACATAGGTGCAGATGTGACAATAATTGCACCAGAATTTTGGCATCCAAATTGGCCTCTTCAGGAGGTAAATGTTCAGCTGTTAGGAATTGGAACATTATCTCAAGTGAAACAAAATGCAAGATGGCTCAAATGTATAGGTCCAGAAGGACAGAGAGGAAAATTAAAGCCATAAGTGGCTAACATAGCTATGAACTTATGGGGCTGTGATCTATTACAACAATGGAATACTCAGATTAACATTCCTCCAACTTCGGAAACAAATCATAAACTAACACGTTTCTGAAAGAAATATTAGAAGATATTATTCTAACAAGTGGTCACTAGCCATCCAGATTGTACAAGGACAGGGAACAACAACTGATGATCTTTCAAAGACACCAACAGCTCTACCTTTAAAATGGTTAACAGACAAACCTGTATGGGTTCATCAATGGCCTTTAACAACAGAGAAACTGCAGGCTTTACAAGAGCTGATACAAGAGCAGTTAAATGCTCAGCATATTGAAGAATCAACCAGCCCTTGGAATTTTTCTGTATTTGTTATTAAAAAGAAATCTGGTAAATGAAGAGTGGTAACAGACCTAAGAACAATTAACAAAGTAATTCAGCCAATAGGCTCTCTACAATATGGAATTCCTTTGCCAACTCTGTTACCTAAATATTGCCTCCTATAGTTATCAGTTTAAAAGACTGTTTCTTTTCAATACCCTTACAAGAAAAAGACAGAGAAAGATTTGCCTTCACAGTGCCTACTTACAATAATTCTCAACCAGTTAAAAGATTTCAATGGAGAGTCCTCCCACAGGGAATGTTGAATAGCCCAACTCTGTGCCAATATTTTGTACAACAGCCATTGGAGGTGATATCTAAAAAAGTCCTAAATCTATAATTTATCATTATATGGATGATATTTTACTAGCTCACTCAAATATAGATACTTTAGAAAGAATGTTTGAAGAAGTAAAGAAAATTTTGCCTTGCTGGGGATTACAAATTGCTCCTGAAAAGATACAAAGAGGAGATTTATTAATTATTTAGGATATAATATAGAACTATAAAAAATTAGACCCCAAAAGGTGCAAATTAGGAGAGATAGACTACAGACTCTTAATGACTTTCAAAGATTATTTGGAGACATTTCTTATCTATGAACTATTGTTGGTGTAAAAGAATGATGAACTGAATAATTTGTTCAAAACCTTAGAGGGTGACAAGGACTTAAATAGTCCAACAGAATTATCACCTGAAGCTGAGAAAGAATTGGCCTTGGTAGAAAAGAAAGTACATGAAGGGCACGTGGATTGTATTGATCCAAAGATGGATTGCATTTTGGTTATTTTACCTTCTAGGCATTCTCCTACAGGAATATTAATGCAGAGGGAAGATATTATATTGGAATGGATATTTTTACCAAATAAACCAAATAAAAAATTAAAAACTTATATGGAAAAAAATCTCTGAAGATCAGGTCAAAAGCATAGGAGCTTACTGAAACTATGAGGACAGGAAAACTGGGCACAGAGAGGAGCTGAATGTGAGGACAGAGCTGAAGCTGTATAGTGTAGGGAGCCGCCATTCTAAGATGGCGCTGGCTTCCTGGTAGCCTAGCTGTAAACAACTCCATATTTGGCTATGATGCACGAGTATGGTAATTGGCCTTATGTCCTCAGCCTATCCCGTGGCTCCCCGTGCTAGCATTCTGGCGGGACCCAATCACAGTATGGCACGTTTGCCTGATTCCCTATATAAGCAGCTGCAGTTTAGTCCTCGGGGCCCCTCACCTCCCGCTCTCCCTTAATCAAGAGGCGCTCCAATAAAGTGTGTTCTGAGATGGATCCTCGCATGGTGGTCGTTCTTCCTCGCTGGCCGAGGAGCACGCCGCAACTGGTTCCGAAACCCGGGAAGGCAACTGGTGCCGAAACCCGGGACGAGAAGAAAACTTCGGACACCAACTGGTGCCGAAACCCAGGAAGGTAACTTCGGACAGCAACTGGTGCCGAAACCCGGGAACAGGAAGGAAACTTTGGACACCAGGTGAGGGGTCGAAGAGGATTCAGAACTCAGCACACGGAGCGGTGATGTCGGTGAGTTCTCCAGGAACGGTGACGTCGGTAAGTTCGCCAGGAACGGCGGTGACGTCGGTAAGTTCTCCAGGTATGCTGATTGCTGGGATTAATCCGTTTGTGCTTGCTCTTGTGTTCATTCTTATGACAATTGTTGTTGTTCTTTGCTGTTTTGTACATGCATGTCTCAAGGAAGAACGCAATGTGGAAATCATTAGAAAGGGACGCAAGGCATTAATTAAGCACCAGGATAGTCTATCAGAATCAGACTTTAAAGGGGAGAACTTAAGTAGGCCTAAAAAGAAGAAAGAAAGGAATGAAGAAAAGGAAGAAAATTCAGAAAAGAAAGGGGATCCTTTGTATCTAGTACTAGAGAGATTTGCAAAACTTGATTTATCTGATAATGAATTAGATTCAGATGAGGAGGAAAATTTAGAGGAAGCTGCCGCTGAATATGAGGAAGAGAAATATGGGCGGCGGCGACCTCCTCCTTATAATGTTTCTGCTGGGGTGAATGTGGAACCAACGGCGCCTTTGGGACCACATCCACCCTCGGCAACACCTTTGTATCTGCAAACAGGTGGAGGTTGTCGTTTTATCAGGAGAGACACCTGGGCGCGGCTAGCGTCCGCGTTTCCAGTCTTTGAAGATCCGCAAACGAACAACAGATATCATGAACCTGTGCCTTATAAACAATTAAGAGACCTGGTAGAGGCTGCTCGAGCCTACGGAGTAACGGCCAGTTATACCTTAACATTATTGACTAGGCTCACTACTCAGGCTATGACTCCAACAGATTGGTTTGAAATAGCTAGAGCATGCTTAACTACAGGACAGTATCTGGACTTCAAATCTATAGTTACAGATAGAGCCCAGGTACAAGCTAGAATTAATCTTCAGAATAATCAACCACAGTGGACGGCTGACATGCTACTGGGTCAAGGACAATGGACCGTAAATCAGACGGCATATCCTATTGAAGTTTATCAACAGATAAATGAGATTTATTCTAAAGCTTGGAAATCATTACCAAATAAAGGAGAAGTATCAGGGAATTTGACTAAGATCATTCAGGGACCTAATGA
The DNA here is from genome assembly GCF_049852395.1 of Peromyscus maniculatus bairdii. NCBI lineage: Eukaryota > Metazoa > Chordata > Mammalia > Rodentia > Cricetidae > Peromyscus > Peromyscus maniculatus. Next base: position 450,047 of record NC_134875.1, on the reverse strand, counting down.
ACCTTTTTCAGATTTTGTAGCTAGAATGATGGAGGCAGCAGGAAAGATATTTGGAGATGTAGAAACAGCTATGCCTCTGGTTCAACAATTAGTATATGAGCAAAGCACAAAACAATGTCGTAGAGCTATTACCCCGTGGAAAGGAAAGGGATTAGAAGCTTGGCTAAGAGCCTGCCGAGAAATTGGGGAACCGTTAAGTAATGCTGGCCTAGTAGCAGCAGTCCTTGCAGCCACACAAGCTACACAAGGGAGAATTCTAATCATTCTCAGAGAGGTTATGGGGAATCCTTGTGCTCGCTGGGGGCCAGGTGCTAGGCATCACCTTTGCAGTGGAGGTTCAAACTGCTGCAGCTGGTCCCTGTCTCCAGAGATGCAAGCTTGGCCATTTCAGCCTCTTCAGGTGGAAGGAGTTAATGGCTCCAAACCATCCTTCATACCTCTACTTCCCTAAATGCACAGTTGAAAGGTGGCCTTATGGTGCTTAACCAGCACATTGACTTGGTACAAGAACAAGTTGACATCCTTTGGCAACTGGCCCAATTGGGCTGTGAGTGGAGAATGCCTGGTTTGTGTGTCACTAGTGTGCAGTTCCAAAATGGTTCCCGAGCAGCAAATTTGTCTAAACGATTGTCTAGTTATCTTATAGGAAATTGGTCCAGAGAATGTGAAGAGACCTTGGAGAAACTGAGAGTGGCGGTGGTGACCATCAACTCCACACGAGTGGACCTCAGCATGGCAGAGGGACTGTCCTCCTGGATTGCTTCTACCTGTTCCCTGTTTAGAATGGGTGGGGGTAGGGTATATTTTTGGCATGCTGCCTTGGAGGATGCGTGTTTTGTCTGTGGTTGGTCTGCCGTTTGCGAGCACGTACAAAAAAGGACAAGGTCATTATCACTCAAGCATTAGCCGCTTTGGAGTGTGGCTCCTCCCCCCAGATCTGGCTTTCTGCCTTAAAGAACAACTAATATCCACATAGCCTTTGCACCCCCAGGACTGGTTAGTCCATTGCACTCGGGAAGGTGTGTGGACAATTGCTGCACGCATAGCCTTTGCACCCCTGGGACTGGTTAGTCCATTGCACTTGGAAAGGTATGTGGACCATTGTTACACGCATAGCCTTTGCACCCCTGGGACTGGTTAGTCCATTGCACACGGGAAGGTATGCAGACAATTGTTACATGCATAGCCTTTGTACCCCAGGGACTGGTTGGTCCATTGCACTCGGGAAGGTATGCAGGCAATTATGCACAGTTAACTCATCCTCGATCGGTCAACACATCATGAGGTGGGGACCTGATCGAATGAAATACTTGTGCTGCAGAAATCAGACCTATACTCTCTCCTGCGGCTTAATTAATAAAGAGGGGGGAGATGTAGGGAGCCGCCATTCTAAGATGGCGCTGGCTTCCTGGTAGCCTAGCTGTAAACAACTCCATATTTGGCTATGATGCACGAGTATGGTAATTGGCCTTATGTCCTCAGCCTATCCCGTGGCTCCCCGTGCTAGCATTCTGGCGGGACCCAATCACAGTATGGCACGTTTGCCTGATTCCCTATATAAGCAGCTGCAGTTTAGTCCTCGGGGCCCCTCACCTCCCGCTCTCCCTTAATCAAGAGGCGCTCCAATAAAGTGTGTTCTGAGATGGATCCTCGCATGGTGGTCGTTCTTCCTCGCTGGCCGAGGAGCTCGCCGCAGTATAGATATAATTTTGTCATAGAGTAATAAAGTAAACAGACAAAAGAGTGTAGTGTGTATAGATTCCTTTGCCTCAGATACCCCACACCTGACATTGCATCTTCCCCATGACTCTGGGAGGAATTTTCTCAGGGCTGGAACTTGGGAAAATTCTGTTATCTTTAGTTTACCAGCTGTAGGAGTTCGCTGGTAGCATTTTTGGGGTCACTTATCTATACTATCATATCATCTGCAAATAGCAGAAGTTTGACTTCCAATTTGTATCCCCTTGATCTCCTTTTGTTATCTTACTGTTCTAGCTAGAACTTTGAGTACTATATTGAATAGATATGGAGAGAGTGGACAGCCTTGTCTTGTTCCTGATTTTAGTAGAATCACTTTGAGTTTCTGTGGTGGTATTCTAATTGTACTGAAGTGTGATTTTGATTGTATGTTAATAAATAAAGTTGCCCATGGGTCAGAGCTATTAGAGCCATAGCAAGAGTGTGGCAGTGGTGGCACACGCCTTTAATCCCAGCACTTGGTAGAAGAGCTAGGTAGATCTCTGTGTGTTCAGGGATACAGCCAGCATTGGAGACATAGGCCTTTAAGACCTGGGGGGCTGTACATACAGGCAGTAATGAGGCAGTCACGTGTTTGGGTTTACAACCAATGAGAAGGCAGAACAAATAGACTATGAAAAGATATACACACAGGAAGTAGCTCTCTTTCAGGAAGCTAGGAGCACGCAGGAGGAAGGGTAAGATTTTAGCTCTGAGCACTGACCTCTTGGCTTTCTCTTTTACATTGGTTCTGTGTTTCTTATTTAATAAGACGGTTGGTTACATCTACAAGTTTCCATTTAATTTGATGTTAGCTGTTGGCTTTCTATAAATTGTCTTTATTATATTTAGTTTGCACCTTGTATCTCTGATCTCTCCACGACCTTTATCAGGAAGTGGTGTTGGATTTTGTCTGTTTCCTTTATTGTCTTTTGGCCTTAATGTCCAAGGGTTCTGGTGACTGGCTGGTGTCTGGTTGAGTAGGGTTGTCTCAGATGAGGTTTGTGGGGTTTGAGTACCTAGATCCAGCATATCATCCTGTTCTTCCAGCTGGTGTGGGCTTTACTTGTGCCTATGAGGTCTGTTCTTCCAACTGGTGTGGGTTGTGCCTATGCCTATGGAGTCTGTTCTTCCAACTGGTATAGGTTTTTCCTGTGCCTATTCTTCTAATTGGTGTGGGTAGTGCTTGTGCCTCTTGGTGTGGTGGTATTCTAATTGTACTGAAATGTGATTTTAATTGTATGTTAATAAATAAAGTTGCCTGGGGGGTCAGAGCTATTAGAGCCACAGACAGAGCGTGGTGGTGGTGGTGGTGGTGGTGGTGGTGGTGCACACCTTTAATCCCATAGATCTCTGTGTGTTCAGGGATACAGCCAGCATTGGAGACATATGCCTTTAAGACCTAGAGGGCTGTACATACAGACAGTGACGAGGCAGTCACGTGTTTGGGTTTACAACCAATGAGAAGGCAGAACAAATAGACTATGAAAAGATATACACACAAGAAGTAGCTCTCTTTTCAGGAAGCTAGGACCACCGCAGGAGGAAGGGTGAGATTTTAGCTCTGAGCTCTGATCTCTTGGCTTTCTCTTTTACATTGGTTCTGTGTTTCTTATTTAATAAGACAGTTGGTTACATCTACATCTTGGTTCTTTTCCTGGAGCAGTGGCCCATACCTCCATTCCTGATTTTGAGGGGGATGTTTGGCCAGGGGGAGTATGATGGGTTCTGTGGGTTTAGGTGGTGGAGTGGGTCTTGTAGGTTATATAGTCCAATGGGTGGCAGTGGTGGTAGATTGGCCTGCCCACAGGACCCAAGGAAACCATTTACTTGAGGTAACATGCTCATTTATATTTTCTGAGGTTTAGTCCATTATCATCACAGTGGGGAGCATGGTGGTATGGAGGCAGACATGTTGCTGAAGGAGTAGCTCAGAGTCCTACATCTTGCAGGGAACAGAAGTGAACTGACACACTGGGAAGTGTCCTGAGCATAGGAAAGCTCAATGCCTCCCCCCATGGTGACACACTTCCTCCAACAAGGCTATACCCACTCTAGCAAAGCCATACCTCCTAATAGTGCCACTCCCTATGAAATTATGGGGCCACTTACGTTCAAGATACCACTATTGACCTATTGCTAATTATGGGGTAAAGAAATCATCCACTATCATTGTGTTAGGACCAGTACATAATTTAACTGTAGTAATTTTTTAATGAACTTGAGTATTATTGTACTTGGTGCATAAATATAAAAATTATACTATCTTATTGACAGATATATAGAATTATAATATCCTATTGACAGATTTTTTTCTTTAATGAGCATGTAATGTCCTTCCTTTGATGTGTTGGTTAATTTTAGTTTGAAGTTTATTTTTTCAGATATTAAAATAGTTATTCCTACTTGCCTCTTGGTTCCATTTGCTTGGGATATTGTTTTCCATTTTTTTCTCTAAGTTGTTGTCTTATCTTGATGGTAATGTATATTTCTCGGGTGAGCCAAAAGATGAATCCTGTTTTCTAATCCAATCTGTTAGTCTGTATCTTTTTATTGGGGAATTGAGACCATTATTGTTGTGAGTTATCAATGTGCAGTGTTTATTAATTCCTGTTATTTTGTTGCTGTTCTTGTCTTTATCTCTTTTTCTTAACTGGTCTAGGACTATTTACTTCTTGTGTTCTCTTGGGTGTAGTTAACCTTCTCTTCAGACTAAAGTTTTCATTCTAGTGTCTTCTGTAGAGATGAATTGGTAGACATTAGTTGATTTTTATTATGAAATGTTTTTCTTTTTCTGTCAATTGCAATTGATAACTTTGCTATGTATAGTACTCTGGGCTGGCATCTGTGGTCTTTCAGGGCCTGTAGAACATCTGTCCTGCCCTTCTGTCTATCAGTGTCCATTGAAAATTCAAGTGTTATTCGAATGGGCCTGCCTTTATTTGTGATTTGGCCTTTTTCCCTCTTGCAGTTTCCTTCCTTCCTTCCTTCCTTCCTTCCTTCCTTCCTTCCTTCCTTCCTTCCTTCCTTCCTTCCTCCCTCCCTCCCTCCCTCCCTCCCTCCCTTCCTTCCTTCCTTCCTTCCTTCCTTCCCTCCTTTTTTTTTGAGCCAGGGTTTCCTGGTCATCCTGGATCTCGTTTTGATTATTGTTTGTTGTGGAGAGTTCTTTTTTCTGGTCCTGTCTATTTGGTGTTTTGTATGCCTCTTGTACCCTGATAGGCATCTCTTTCTTTAGATTGGGGAATTTTTCTTCTGTTTTAAGAAATATTTTCTATGCCTTTGACCTGAGTTTCTTCTACCTCCTCTATACCTATTATTCACAGGTTTGTTCTTTCCTTAGTATCTCAGATTTCCTGGATGTTTTGTGCCTGCAATTTTTTTTAGATTTAATATATTCTTTGCCTGAACTATCCATTTCTTCCCTTTCTTTATGACAAGAAATTCTTTCTTCTACTTATTTTAATTTGTTTGTGATGCTTACCTCTGACCTTCTTGTTTGACTTCCTGAATGTTTCATTTCCAGTTTTATTTCAGTTTGACTTTTCTTTAGTGATTCTACTTCTTTGTTAAATTTTATTTTCATATCTTAACTTGTTTTCCTTATTTCATACAACTGTTAGGCTTTGCTTTCATGTTCTTCAATGAGGAATTTATTAATTTCTTCTCTAAGGTCCTTGAACATATTCATAATTGTTATTTTTGAAGTCCTTTTCTCATGCTTCAGATAAATTGCTTTTCTAGTTTCTGGAGGAGGCAGATTGTCCCAATTGTTCATGTTTGCATTTTTGTGATAGGATGTAGGTATCTGGAATTATGGTGTTTTTGATGTTTCTTGGTGTGGCTATCTATTCTTGCCTTCATTAGGTGGGTTTTCAGCTCTATGGTTGCTGTTACCCTGATGTCAGGTTTTGGACCAGAAGAATGATGTTTGGTTTTCAGTCTTGTGGTTACTTTGGGTTTTAGGGCTCAAATTAAGACTGGTCTGAGATCTAAAGTTTGGGTTGGAATTCTGCATTCAGACCCAAGCAGTTGATCAAAGCAATTAGTATGATCGGTGATAGGCTAGACGACTCTGAAGTTTCCTTAAGTAGGACTTGGACACAGCTCCACATAGAGTGGCAGGAGCAGAATTAGGAGCACTCTGGGTCCAGCCACAGATGGTGTAGAATCCAAAGGGAATGGAGATAGGATGGGAGAGGGGCTAAGGTATGCAGCTGTGAACAGAATAAAGGAGGGAAAGGAGGGCAGGTAGCCTACCTGAGTACCAGCTGAAAGTGTTGGTTGCAAGGTACCTGGTAGAGGAAAGTCCTCTGGATTTTTTGAGGGGATTACAAAGTAACGGAGATAGGCTAGGAGGAGTGGCTGAACAGGGTAGTGAGTAAGAACTAGGAGACTCTGGGTCCACACAATGAGGCTGAGTCCCAAGGGGATAGTGTTGCTAGAGTTTTCCTGCCTTGCCCACAGTCAGGACAAATCTCTGTCACCCACCAGTCCCACAGCCGCTCAGACCCAACCAAGTAAACACAGAGACTTATATTGCTTACAAACTGTATGGCCGTGGCAGGCTTCTTTCTAACTGTGCTTATAGCTTAAATTAGTCCATTTCCATAAATCTATACCTTGCCATGTGGCTGGTGGCTTACCGGCATCTTCACATGCTGCTGGTCATGGCGGCATCTGGCAGTCAGTCCTTCTGCCTTCCTGTCCTTTTATTTCTCCTCTCTGTTAGTCCCGCCTATCCTTCCTGCCTAGCCACAGCCGATCAGGTTTTATTTATTGATCAATCAGAACAACTTGACATACAGACCATCCCCCAGCACAGCCAAGTGCAGACCATCTCAGACACCTGCACTCAGGCCCATGGTCCTAATCATCCTCTATGCGGACCTGCTGGGTAACGCCACAAAGAACCCAAGAAGGGCTCCCACAGGACATACAGAACATCCCACAGCAGGATAGAATTGAGCTTGCTCCAGCATTTTGAAATTTTACTGTGAAAATTGTTAATAATAGTCTTATAGCATTAATTAAAAACAATACATCTTTCTCATACTGATTAAGAACAGCAATTCTTTTCTACTCTATTTTTTAACATATACTGAGTTAATCTATGGACTTTCTGTTTTTCATTAAGCCACTTAACATATACCCACTGAACAAATTATATTTAAAATTTGACCATCTTTATTTTATAATCTATCTATCTAATTCAGCAGCAGCTATCATGTATATATGTATATATATTAAAATAAAAATATTGGAGTGTAAAGTGGTACACCTGCTTAATAAAAACAAAATGTTTTGTTTCTTTGTTTAAGACAGGGTCTCAGCCGGGTGGTGGTGGTGGTGGTGGTGGTGGTGGTGGTGGTGGTGGTGGTGGTGGTGCATGCCTTTAATCCCAGCACTCGGGAGGCAGAGGCAGGCGGATCTCTGTGAGTTTGAGGCCAGCCTGGATTACCAAGTGAGTTCCAGGAAAAGGCGCAAAGCTACACAGAGAAACCCTGTCTCAAAAAACCAAAAAAAAAAAAAAAAAAAAAAGACAGGGTCTCATTGTGTATCCCTGGCTGGCCTGTAACTCTATGTAGACTATGTTGTTCTCAAACTAATAGAGATCTGCCTGCCTCTGCCTTTCTAGCACTAGGATTAAAGGTGTGTGCCACCACACCCAACATAAAGATAAAAGCTTATCAAATTTAAACACATACATGTACCTATCACATGGCCTAACAATTCTAATATCAGGCATTAACTGAAGAAAATTAAAAGCATATGACACAGAAAGACATGTATATGAATACTTTGAGAAACTTTAATTATAGTATCTTAAAACTGAAAAATATCATGTGCATGTAGGGGGTGAATGCTTGAACAAATTATGACAAAATCACAAAATATAATGTTTCAGCAAAAAACTATTGATAAAGAAGATAACATGTGAGAATCTCAAAAATAATTATGCTAACTAAAGTAAGCCATGTGAAAAGAGTACATACTATATGTTTTCATGCATAGAAAAAGAAAGTCAACCTATCCTTACAGAAAGCAGATTAGTGGTTGCCTGGAGGGTCAGGGGTTGTGGAGAAGGATGGAGACTATTGGCTGCAAATTGATATATGGGAACTTTCCGAGGTAATGGAAATAGTTTACATTTTGATTGGAATAGTGTTTATATGTCAAACCTCATTGAACTATGCATTTTATTATATTTAAGTTGTAAGTTTTACCTTAATAAAGGATATTAAAGCATAAAATCTCAAAAAGCAGAATCCTCCTAAAACTCAAGTAAATATTATGTAGGGTTAGAGACAATGCAATGACAAGGGTAAGTGTGTGACTATAAGAAGCAGGTTACATGAGAGGTGGAGAATAAGATATGGAGGAGGGGAAGACAATGGGCTGAGCTATGTTGGAAAGGTCACCTGTCCAAATATTAAAATCTGCAAGAACTAAAATGGAAGTATAGTACTGGAAGATTGACAATGATCTTTAATAAATAAGGCACAATAGAGACTGAGGAGATGGTCCAGTCAGTAAAGTGTTTGCACCACAAATCTAAGAACCTGTGTCTGGATCCTTGGCATTTTGTAAAAAATCCCAGGCTTGACAATGTGCATCTCTAATCATACTGGGGGAGCAGAGACAGCTCACTGGCCAAATCAGAGACATCTCAGTTCAGTGAGAGACCCTATTTCAGAAAATAAGGTTGAGAGTGATTGAGAAAGATACCCAACATCAACCTCTGGCTTACACAAGCACACACACACACACACACACACACACACACACACACACACACACAGAAGAGAAAGGTCCTAGGGTTCTAGAAGACTACAGTAATAGGAGGTTAGTGTGTGGCTAGTTTTATTACTATGAGGTTCAGCATGGGTATTTTCCTGGACAGAGTAGGTAGAATAGTCTAAAAATAGCAATGAGTAGTAAAGTTATTTAAAAAACATCTACCCCATATCCAGGCTCAGCGATAAGAGGAATCAGGGTGCTATAACTTATATAGTGTCTTTATGGGAAACCTTATGGTGATGTTTTATTTGTGCTGAAATGTGGTGATATTTTATTTGTGCTTTAATAAATAAGATTGCCTGGAGATCAGAGGAAAAAGGCCAGCCATTATAAGTAAACAAAGAAGTTAGGCAACAGTAGCACACACCCTTAATCCTATCATTTAGCAGGTAGGATCTCTGTATATTCAAGGCCACACTGGAAACAGAGCCAGATGTGGTGGCACACGCCTTAATTCCAGCACTAGTTAACCATGGAGGTCTGGTGGTTTGTACAGACAGACAGAAAGTGACAGAGCTGTGTAGGAAGAGGAAGTAATGTAGCTGGACAGAGAATAAATCAGATGGCAGAACAGCAAGATATATGTGTGTGGGTAGACAGGAAGTATCTTGCATTTGGAAGCTGATGGTTGGTGAGGTAAGATTGGCTGGTGGTTTTCCCTATTTCCCTGATCTCTCTAAGGCTTTCACCCCTATATTTGGCTCCATGTTTTTTATTTAATAAGACCATTTAGAAATTCATCTGCAAAAATCTAGGTTTGAAAGACACTTTAATTTCAGTTTCAACAAAATGAATACAAACTCACTTTTGTGTATACATGGTATATGTGCACTTGTCTTTAGGTGTGCATGTGCCAAAGCGAAAGAAGGATGTTAGGTGTCCTCTATCAATCTCTCTCTCTCTCTCTCTCTCTCTCTCTCTCTCTCTCTCTCTCTCTCTCTCTCTCTGCCTTATTCTCTTGAGACAGGGTGTCCCATTGAACCTGGAACTAAGTTGGTGGCCAGCAAGCACTAGAAATCCTCCTGTCTTCATCTCTAACCCTCAGCACCAAGATTACAGTTGCACAGCCATGCCTAGCTTTTGCTGTTGCTTCTATGAGTCTGAACTCAGGTCCTTGTGCTTGTGAAGTTAGCACTCTTACCCACTGAGCCATATCTCCAGCCCTGAATACTTTTTCTTTACTCCACCCACAGACTTATTCATTCTTTAGAGCTCCCAATTCTGTGAGTGGTCCTGTAACTATCTCAGTAGGGATGAGGATATTCTAAAGAGACACTTGTCCCCCTCCCTTTGACTATCAGACTATTGAAACAATAGATCCCAAGAAATTAGAACACCACCACCACCAAATCTCATACAGGGAGAAATCTAGGATTCTTGTGTTAGCAAGAGGGGGCTTCTGGCCTCCAGAACTGTTGATTAAGCTACTTAGTCAGTGTTGCTATCAATTTATTTGCCTAATCTAGAAAATCGGGGAGTCTCATTCTGCTTAATCCCAACATTGATTCCCACCTTAATTTTTGTCAATTTTATCTGTTCTATATCTTACAGATAAGTTCCATTCTCTCCTTTGCCATTTATTAATTAATTCATTCATCCATCCAATGTTTATTTGATACTTGGTATCTGTCAGAGAGTTGGGTGTCCTACCAGCATCTCTTATCTCTTGTAGACTAATTTTTTCTCTCTGGCCTCAAGTCTCTTAGATCCTAGTCTATAGCTTGAAGAAGGTAATGAATGTCATTTGCCTTGAAGCTGCTATGCCCTGTTTATATTATAAGTGGGCTGTCGGACTGCCGGGGCTAAACCTTCCCTTTTTTTAAAAAAAAAAAAAAGATGCCGGGCGTTGGTGGCGCACGCCTTTAATCCCAGCACTCGGGAGGCAGAGCCAGGTGGATCTCTGTGAGTTCGAGGCCAGCCTGGGCTACCAAGTGAGTTCCAGGAAAGGCGCAAAGCTACACAGAGAAACCCTGTCTCAAAAAAAAAAAAAAACCAAAAAAAAAAAAAAAAAAAAAAAAAAAGAAAGAAAGAAAAGGGGAAGTGTTGTGGGATGGTCTGTATGTCAAATTGCTCTGATTGGTCAATTAATAAAACACTGATTGGCCAGTGGCTAGGCAGGAAGTATAGGCGGGACAAACAGAGAGGAGAAAAGAAAGAACAGGAAGGGAAGGGGAGTCACTGCCAGCCTCCACCATGACAAGCCGCATGTAAAAATGCTGGTAAGCCACGAGCCATGTGGCAAGGTATAGATTTATAAAAATGGATTAATTTAAGCTATAAGAACAGTTAGCAAAAGCCTGCCACGGCCATACAGTTTGTAAACAATATAACTCTCTGTGTTTACTTGGTTGGGTCTGAGCGGCTGTGGAACTGGCGGGTGATACAGATTTGTCCTGACTGTAGACAAGGCAAAAAAGCTCTATCTACAATGCCCTGCTATTTGTAGCAATATTAAGGTCATAGAAAACCTGAGTATAAGCTCAGTTGTTAGGAAAAAATTTCCTTTCCTAACAGTGCATTCAGTGAAAGAAATTACATTTTTTTGCTGCATTTTCCTGATGTCAGAGTCAATAGGAATTGAAAGATGTAACTCAAAATCTAATTGATCTTTAAAAAAAACACCACAGCCAGATAATGTGGTAAATGCTGAACCATCAGAGAGACAAAAGGACAAGCCACAGCTACTACCTCTTACCTCACCAACTCCTCAGCCTGAAAAAAGCCTCAGGTGATAGGACTTTAGCCAAATGAGCTTCCTCAGCCAAAAAGGCTTCAGCTGAAAAAGCCTCTAGCTGAAAGGGACACTTCTGTTGAAAAGCCTTTAGTTCCTGTCTCCTTAGGCCTTATATACCTTTCTCCACCCAGTCATCACTTCCTGGGGTTAAAGGCATGTGGGCTTCCCAGTACTTGAATTAAAGGTGTGTCCCACCACAACCTGGCTGTTTTCTCTCCTAGTATGAGTCAATTTCATGTAGTCCAGGGTGGCTTTGAACTCACAGAGATCCACACGGATCTCTGCCTCCCAAGTGCTAAGATTAAAGGTGTGTGCTACCACTGCCTGGCCTCTATGTTTAATCTAGTGGCTTGTTTTGTTCTCTGATCTTCAGGCAAAGTTTATTAGGGTACACACTATACCACCACAGAAAGAGGCAATAAGTCATTTATTTCCTCTATAACAGACTAAGAATCCAATCAAATATGAGCTTAGTGAAGGAAAATATGATTAAAGTTGAGAGACAGGAAGAAGAATGAAGTCTGAAAGTAGATATAGCAGGGAGGGTGGATCACCTTTGGCAAGAGGAGAATCAAAACACTGATGAGTGGGGGAAATGCAGTGAAGTTTCACAGGAAAGTTCAAAGTTGTTTTCTCTTTAGTTATGCTGACTTAAAGTGTCATCACGTGAAATTTTAGGATATAAGCTTCTAACACTAAGTGACAAATTATTTCTTTCGTATCTTTAGATGAAAAAGGCAGTCATTTATGAAACCAACCTTCTCTGTTTGTGATCCACATTTCTAAACATGGAAAATAATAGCCAGTATTTAATAATGTTTATTATGTTATCAACCATTGTGACTTACAACTTGTTTCCTTTAATCCTGACAATGAAGATGATCCTGTGAGATAGACTTTGTTTTGCTCTTGCTTTAAGTTCAGGAAAATATTGCACAAACAGACTGGCTTACTCAAAAACACTCAGCTAGTGAAAAATTAATAACAAATACACTTTTCTCACTTAGCAAAACTAGGAATGTCTTATCCATTCTTCAATACTCACCCAATACTTACATTGGATTTTTATTTTAAGTAGTCATTGTAATAATCCCAAGATTGGGGGTTGAAAATGGTGTGACCATTCAGGAAAGAGCAGAATCTCTTCTCTCTTATATATATTAAAATTTTTCAACAAAAAGATTTTGACCTAAATGTTTGATTCCACAATTTTTTATAAATATACTACAATATAATTTTAGAGTACTTGTAGAGAAATCAAATATTAAATTTAGCAATGAACAAAAACTCATTAGATGAGCCTTGTATTTAGGTAAAATGAAATTTTTCACTATTTATGTGGAACATATAGTAGATATGATATGGCTTCTTAATTGTGGCAAGAAAGTACTTAATCTTTTCTAGAATTCTATTTATATGTGGCAAAAAGTTGTGGTAGAGTTTTTAAACTACAACCAATAGATTCATTTCATCTTTAAACTTGATCATTAGCTTTTTACTGTTTTTACCATTTAAGTCCTTCCCTTGTATTTTCTGTGTAATTCCTAGAGATCTGTGGAACATATGTCTGAGCAAAGTAAAACAAGAATCTTGGTCCATGTATAACTCAAGGTTCTTCCAGAAAATTTGTAATATGTACCACTACCATTAGAAAAGATTGTATCTAAAGCATTATATTTGATGAAATTCTGCAAGTTTTTACTAAAAAGTTCACCCAGTTGAAAACAATTGAATAAAATTCGATGTAGATCTTTTAATGAATCAAGATTCAAACTCTTTGATTCATTAGTTGTATGACTTTAGTCAAAGCTACCTAGGTGCTCCTTGCTTTAGTTTCTATATCCATAAAATAGGGTTAATAATAAACCTCTCAGTACATTTCCTGTCATATACGGAGTACTCAGTAGGTTAGTAAGCTAAAGGTTTTTTTTTCATTCAACATTTGCTCATCCAATATGTGTTCACATTACTATCCAAATGTGGTAAGGAAATCTATGAAGATAAACACATAAGCAAGTGCCAATAACTGACTTGAGAAATATGGTTGAATTAAGGGAACAGTTTAGATAAAAAGAACACTTTAGTTTCCCTATGGAGAAGCATTATCACTTGTTGGAATTAGTAGATGTAAATGGTAAGTTAAAAATTCAGGACATCTATATACTAATTGAACAGTCAATATGTTTTTCTATAATCCAGAGATAAGAGAAGTAGTTAATGAAAATTGATTTGGATTATCTTGCTGTTCAGGAATTCAAGAATTTCTTTGTTATAATTTTGAAAACACAGAGTGATAAAGTCTTTGGTGAATATATGTGATGTTATTAATCTGAAATAGTTATGAGTATTACTTTTGCCAATAAATGTTTAACAAGTATATTTTATGACTCTGTAAGCCACTAAGAGGTTATGTAGTTTTAGAAATGTCACTGAAACTCCATTATTTTTGTATACTTACATAGAAATGATTAGTAAAATTGTACTATAATATTGTAATAAATTACATTTTTATTGTTTAAGAATTTCATACATGCACACAATGTGTTTTGATCAAATCTACCCTTATCTCTAGATGGTACATATGTAAGTTAAAACTGTTAATACACAATGTGTTTTGATCAAATCTACCCTTATCTCTAGATGGTACATATGTAAGTTAAAACTGTTAATAACCAAGCAGTGGTGGAGCATGCCTTTAATCCCAGCACTCTGGAAGCAGAGGCAGGTGGATCTCTGTGAGTTCAAGGCCAGCCTGGTCTACAGAATGACAGACAGGTTTATGTGTAGAAACTGTCTTGAAAAAACAAACAAACAAAAACTGTTAATAAAATAGTAATTATCACCATTATTGATGTTGCTACTAGGAGTACTATTAAATAACCTGTGCCCTAAGTTGATGTTAGTAAATGAAGCAATGTACATAAATTGCTTAAGAGTATTTGTAAAGGACTCTGGCCATATGGCCATTTGTAAAGGACCATATGAGTTTAATTTTGTTATTATTAATAATATTGTTCTGAATATTTCCATTAGTGAATTAAAATAAATGGAAAAACAAAAGAATTAATATAAGGGTTTAGGAAACTTTAATTTTTATTTGAAATAACACAGAATATTTTCATTATTATCTAATTTGGAAATACTTATTTCTTTCTCCTACTTCAGGGGTTTTCCAAAGTGCTTTTCTAAAAAATTAAGAAACATTAAAAAACACTTCCAATGCAGACCAGAAAAAAAAGTATAGCGAGAAATCCAATGAGTCTGCTTAAGGGGTATAATGAATTCATTAAGACATAAATGGGAAAAGACAACTCACTAAACAGAATAGGCCAATTGTCACAGGGTCCTGGAAGGTTGAGGTTCTGTCCCATGCTGTTCTGCTGCCTGAGTCAGTCCACACCATCCAAGACCATGAGAGAGAGAAGAGAGTGGCACACATGCTTCTCAGGTCTTAAGGGTAGCCCTGAGGCCATGCCCCAGGGGCAGGTACTTCAAGGTCATAGGTGGAAATATATCCACTACATCTCCCCCTTTTGTCTAAATAAGAAAGTTCTAACCTAATGCAAAATTATATACAATAGTAACGATTGTTAAGTATTGTCCAGGAGATGGGAAAGGTAATAACATAAACAAAATAGAAATACAACCAACAAGAACAACATCAAACAAGAGACACATACTAAACATCCAGAAATGTCCAGACCATAGGTAAATGGCAAGTTACAGAGATTACTCCAATAGCTGTCCTGTCCTGAAGAATCTAACTTTAGTAACTAAAATGTTCTTAACTAAGATATGAGAAGATTATAACTATAACTATCTAGTCTTCAACCACATCAGAGACCTGAGAAGGAAAATAATATTACCTGAGCAAACAGGAAGTGCAAGCAAGCAATTTCTGAAAAAATTTAAGAATGGACAGAGACAGCTGGCAGTCTGGACAGTTACCTAATGTTTCTCAGCATGGTTGGGGCATCCATTTTGGCTACAGGCCTAGAATATCTGACAGAGCATTATTAGAAGCAGTAATTTTGAAAGACTGTCTTACCCTGTCTTGGCAAGGTTCAGCAGTCACTTTTCCTTGTGTCCTGCTTGTCTAGAAAGGACAGCATGTCAGCAGTTGAGGCAAGGGCAGTTCTTTTGCCCAGCAGGCCATTTTGTGCCAAGAAGAAGACGAAATTTCATTCAGAGTATCTTAGATGCCCAACATTCTCTCAGGAGTAGATCGGTGCTGCCAGGAGCAATCGTGTCTCATATCAACAGAATTCTAAGTTATCTTATGTTCTCTTATGTTCTCATTCCCCCATCCCCTACTTAAGGGAATGGGATGGTCGACCTGGAACAGGGATAGAGTGGGAGAGCTATGGTGATATTTTATTTTGTACTAAATTGTTAATTGTATGTTAATAAATAAAGTTGCCTGGGGGTCAGAGCTATTAGAGCCATATCAAGAGTGTGGTGGTGGTGTCACACGCCTTTAATCTCAATACCAAAGAAGACCTGGAAGTCTCTACAGACAGGCAGTGATGAGGCAGTCATGTGTTTGGGTTTGCAACCAATGAGAAGGCAGAACAGAAAATCTATATAAAGTCAAACAGACAGGAAGTAGCTCTCTTTCAAAGAGGTCTCTTGGCAGAAGAGCTATCTGCAGCAGGAAGGGTAAGGCTCTTAGCTCTGATCTCTTGGCTTTCTTCTTTGCATTGGTTCTGTGTTTATTATTTAACAAGACAGTTGGTTACATCTACAGAGAGCAATGAAACAGATACCATGATAGAGGGACACATCATGGGGATAGGAAGAAACCAGGTGCTAGGGAAATTCCCAGGAATCCACAAGGATGACCCCAGCTTAGACTACTAGAAATAGTGGAGAGGGTGCCTGAACTGGCTTACCGTAGTAATCAGATCAGTGAATGCCCTAATTGTCTTCATAGAGCCAGTAACTGATGGAAGCAGATGCAGAGATCCACAGCCAAACACTAGGCCAATCTCCAGGAGTCCAGTTGAAGAGAGAGAAGAGGGATTCTATGAGTAAGGGGCATCAAGATCATGATGGGGAAACCTATAGAGAAAACCAAACCAAACTAGTGAGAACTCATGAAATTTAGACCAGCACCTGTGGAGCCTCCATGGGACTGGAATAGGCCCTCTACATAAAAGAGACAGTTGTGTAGCTTGATCTGCTTCAGGGGCCCCCTGGCAGTAGGATCAGGATCCATCCCTGGTGCATGAGCTGGCTTTTTGGAGCCTATTTCCCATAGCCTTGAGGCAGGGGGAGGGGTTTGGACCTGCCTCTACTGAATGTATCAGGCTATGCGGACTCCCCATGGGAGGTCTTCTTGTAGGAGGGAATATGGAGTGGACTGAGGGTAAAGGCTGGAGGGGTGGGTGGAGGGAAGAGGAGAATCTATGATTGGTATGTAAAATGAATAAAAAATTTCTTAATAAAAAAATTCTAAGTTATCAAAACATTTAAATGCCATATTCTCTAGGTCTATGAAGTGTCTGAAGATTACCTATCCATCTGACATATGTTTCTGTGAATCTGGAAAACCTAACCAGCATAACTATAGATATGACAAGCATGGGTGACTATTAATCTGTAAG
This sequence comes from Peromyscus maniculatus bairdii, assembly GCF_049852395.1. NCBI lineage: Eukaryota > Metazoa > Chordata > Mammalia > Rodentia > Cricetidae > Peromyscus > Peromyscus maniculatus. Next base: position 433,172 of record NC_134875.1, on the reverse strand, counting down.
TCTTATCTACCTAACTAACCTAAGGACTAAGTCTTCACATTAACAAGGTAAACAGTATGTAAACAGATATGCAGTATAAGGACAATGGCCTCAAAATTGTGACAATATGCTGTGGTAATATATTGTGTACCCCAATAAAGCTTACCTAGGGATCAGAGCACAGAGACAGCCACTAAATTAGACATAGAGGTCAGACAGTAGTGGCACACACCCTTAATCCTATCACTCAGGAGGCAGAGATCCATCTGGATCTCTGTGATTTCAAGGTCACACTGGGCTACATGAGAAAAACAGAATGAGGCAATGGTGAAACACGCCTTTAATCCCAGAAAGCAATATGACAGGACACAGAAAGGTATATAAGACATGAAGAAACAAGAACTCACTCTCTTGAGGCTGAGGATTTTGTAAAGGAACTCACTCTCTTGAGGTTGAGGATTTCATAGATGTAAGCTAGTGGATCGCTGTTCTGCTTCTCTGATCTTTTATCTTTTACCCCAATATCTGGCTCTGGATTTTTTATTATAAGACCTTTTAAGATTCATGTTACAATATACAAAATAACTTAGAGGTAGCAATGTATAGTGCAATATGACAACAATATCCTTAATATGTATCACTATACAAAATATCCTAAGCACAGGTAGAACACACAGACAGTATGACAAATATAATTTTACATTTATATCAATATATAAAATATTTCAAATAGGAGTAGGAACATGTGTACAATGTGACAATTACAGTTTTGAGTTTGTATCACTATACAAATTATCTTTAATGGGAATAGAAAATAGTTTACATTTGCATCAATATACAAGAATTCATATCAGTGCAAATTATCTAAGGTTGATAGTTTGCTAAATTAGTTTACCAGTAGATACAATAATCTACCTTAATATCCTGTCCTATCTATTCCCCATTTTTCTTTTCCAAAAGAGAATCCTGAGTCTAAATTTTTTTGTTCCACCACTAACCTTATTACAACTTATCCATAACCCTGAGAAAATAAAACCTTTTGGGAGAGGAGGCGTTATTTTCTTAAAATTGCTTCCTGCTGTCTAGTGGGTGATGGTATCTCTTTGGAATCCTGTAAGAAAGTTAAATGGTTAAGTCTAAGGAGGACTTAGCTGTAACGTTTGTAGCCAATCTCAGAGTAAGGGATAAAGTTTATCTGAAGTTCTGGCTAGAAGTGTAATATGATGGACTATTTCATCTTGGAATTGTTCTGAAGAGTTTGCAGTCCAAAGCTGATCATTGAGTAGTGCTTTTTGGTTCAATGGCATCATTATGGACAGGGTAGAATCATTGTTGTGGGGCCCCATCTTCCTTCTGGAGACTTCAATTGCTAATGGAAAGATTTATTTTTCAGTGTGGAAAACTTGAACATTATTAATATGAAAACAGAAAGTTTGAATTTTAGGATGACATGACATGTGAGGAAGGATTCCCAGAAATCAAGAATAAGCATGGAGAGAAATAGAATCTTGACAACAATGATCCCTAGATTATGGTTTTTTTTTTCTGTCCCACACAGTTTGCTCTTCTGATATGAGACAGAATTTCCTAATTTTTTTTCTTTAGCAACATGCTTGGATTTAGAGAAGGAGAGAGCCACATTCCAACTCCAAAGCCAGCTTGATTTATAATGGAAGCAGGACCACAACTTTTCTTGAGTTAAAGAGATATTGATGTTAGGCAGTGAGATACTACCCTGTAGAGTATATTGGTGACAATAGGTCCTTCCCTTCTGCTGTAGATGTCTGGGTGTTCAAGGCCTTTTGATTTCTTGAAGATGTATATCTCTATTATCCTGCATAGACAAAAAACAGGACCCTGCCCTGACACTGCCTTTTTTTGTTGACTTTTCCTTACAACTTGTAGAATTGTCACATTGATGGATGAGCTATTACTTCTACTCATCAAGAGGTTTCTCCTGTTCAAATCAAATTTTTATTAATTTTGTTGGTATCCATAGCTTTTCTTCTCCTGCAGAAACAAAAGCAAAATCCCTTTCCCAACATAAGATGTATCCTGGTTTCCATTCTGAGGTCAAAACATCTTTGAAGTAAACAGATTGGTTTAGCTAAGGAGTTCTGCTATCCAATGTGTCTCCACAGCTGTTGTCCCTTTCTCATCAGCACTGAGAAAATTCAAGGTTAATAAAGCATTATGTAATCTATTTCTAGGGGTCATTGTTACCTCTTTCTGTTTATTTAGCATATACTTTAAAGTTCGATTAGATCTTTCTTTGACTGCTTGGCCTGTGGGATTGTGTGGTATATCTATAATGTGCTTTATATTGTAATAAGCAAAAAAGTGATTCATTTTACTTGAGACATATGCTGGAGCATTATCAGTCTTAATTTGTACAGGTATTCCCATGATGGCCATAACTTTTAATAGGTATGTAATTACAGAATCAGCCTTTGCAGAACTCATAAAAGTTGCCCATTGAAATCCTGAATAGGTATCAATGTTATAGTGTACATATTTTAATTTTCCAAATTCTGCAAAATGAAACACATCCATCCGCCAAATTTCATTTCTTTGTATACCTTTTGCATTACTTCCTGCAGGTAATGGAGTTTGGTTATAGAAGGAACAAGTAGGACATTTTTTTTTTTATGATTTACTTGGCTTGTGGCCAAGTGATGGAAAAGTCCTTTATCAAACCTTTGCTACTTACATGGTGTTTCTTATGCTATTTTGAGGCCCCCAGCGTGTGTGTGTGTGTGTGTGTGTGTGTGTGTGTGTATATATATATATATATATATATATATATATATATATATATATATGTATATATATATAATGTATATATATAATGTTCCCTATTTCTGTTGATTTCCTGTAATTGTATAAACAGTGAAGTTAATTCTGTATTATCAGGAATAAATAAAGCAGTTTCAATATGTAAAACAACTCTCTGCATATTGAGAGTCAGTAACTATATTGAGAAGTTCTTTGAAGTCCATTAATATCATAAGAATGGCATACAGTTCTGACTTTTGTACAGAATTGTAAGGGCTTTGAACCTGCTGTCTACTCCATTCTGTAATTGTGAGTGTAATTCCTCAATTTATATCTTAATAAGTTCTGTTCCCCATTTAATAGACTCACATGTATTGATTGTAATATAGCCACATTGTAATTTTTATATTGCCTGAAAGATTTTGCTGGGGTATATAAGCTGTAAGGGAAAGAATAAAGAGAGTTAAAATGAGTTAGAAGGAAAACATCAAGAATGGGAGTTAAAAGGAATTAGAAGGAAAACATCAAGAATAAAGATAGAGTTAGAAGGAAAACAACAAGAATGAGAGAAAGAAATCACCAGGAAAGTAAAGAATAGAGAATATAAAGAAGAATAAAGAAAAGGTCTGTCTGAAGGAAAGAGTCAAGAGAGTATGTGAGTGTCCTTGTCCCTAAACCCCTCAGATAGAAAGATCTTAGTACTCACAGATGCCTTGGATTCCCTCTGAGCCCTGCACTGCTGGAGGCTGGCCCTCTTGGCAGCAAAACCTGGACTAATGTCAAATCATTGTATCTCTTATTGCTGTCAGCCTCCCCTCTTAATAGTAGTGGGGAACACAAACTCAAGAGAATACAGCTCACCACACACTCACATAAAATAAAACAAACAGAAAGAGTGGGGAGAGGAGGGAATTAAAAACTGTGATACCTCAGTAAAACTCCCCACTCTATCCCCTACACACAAAGAGAAGCTTAAACCAGGATTCGTAAGTGTAGATAAGAACTTAGACCCCTTTTCCCCAGGTGGCTGTATCTGCTACAGGGACTTTGGAAAACACAGTCAGGATATTCGACCAAAAGACTAAAAAGGGAGGCGGGTTAAAATAAATTCTATGGTCTGTGCCTTTAAGAACTAGCCTCACAGCCGGCCGGTGGTGGCGCACGCCTTGCCTTTAATCCCAGCACTCGGGAGGCAGAGCCAGGAGGATCTCTGTGAGTTCGAGGCCAGCCTGGGCTACCAAGTGAGCTCCAGGAAAGGCGCAAAGCTACGCAGAGAAACCCTGTCTCGAAAAAACCAAAAAAAAAAAACCAAAAAAAAAAAAAAAAAAAAAAAAAGAACTAGCCTCACAAAGAAAGGGGAGCGCTCCTTCCAACCTCCCTGCTGTGAGTGAGAGAGATTTGGAAGAGCCTCCCTGGAGGCTTATAAACTTAGAAAACACCTAACTTTTGCATTCTGTACCTAAAGTCTCCAGTGGCAGCTTTGGGGATGTGATCTAGGCACAACAAGACCCTCACTCTATTGTCTCAAAAAGGGGGCCTTAGACAAAGATATCTCAATATAGATAGACTCAGGCCAGTTTCAAGTCCCCAGAAATGATGGTGCCAGCCCCAGGAACAAAAGAACAGAGTCAGGATGTCTGATGGTAACCAATTAACCACGAGATGCCCCTCTCCGGAGATAACATGACCAGACCCCGGAGAGGAGTTGTAAAACTCCTGACAGGGCAAACAGATAAGCTAGAATAAGATAAAGTCCAGGCCCGGGAAAACTGGACCAATCAAGGATGGACCCGTACTAACCCCCTCCCCTCTAAGAAATTTTATGGGTTTTGCCTATAAAAACTAACTTCCCCAAGAAAGAGTAACTCTTCTCTGCCTCACTTGAGATGAGTTCCCTGTCATGACTTGTAACAGGTAAACCTTGCTTTTGCATTCTGGTATGCTCGTCCTTGGTGGTCTCTCTGGGGGTTACGATCTGGGCACAACAAAAACCAGAGGGACACATCCTTCCCAACAGATGTGCAAGTACAGTCAGAAACACACAAGACAGTGAGGGCAGAGGAAGAAAATAAGCCAGTGGGACCCCTCCACAAAGTTACTACCCTCAATATAGGGAACGATATACTGAGATAGCTGAAATGCCAGAAAACTCACCCAGATTCCCAATTTTTAAAAGGGCTCAAAAGACACATAGCAGGCACAAAACAACAGGTGAATAAAGTAAGGAAACCAATTCAGAGACAAACCAAAACAGAGACAAGCAATAGTTAGCTAAGTGGATGAAATTCAGCAGTTTGGAGTACAAATTCAAAGATGTGGAGGTATTGGGGACTATGGGGGTCCAGCCCCTCGATAGTCCCCTCGCAGGGTTCGGGAAGAATCTACAACCAGCTGATAATTAATCTTTGAGGATAAGAAATGAATCTAAGCCGGGCGGTGGTGGCACACGCCTTTAATCCCAGCACTTGGGAGGCAGAGGCAGGAGGATCTCTGTGAGTTCGAGGCCAGCCTGGTCTACAGAGCGAGATCCAGGAAAGACACAAAGCTACACAGAGAAACCCTGTCTCAAAAAACCAAAAAAAAAAAAAAAAGAAAGAAAAGAAAGAAAGAAAGAAAGAAAGAAAAGAAAAGAAAGAGAAAGAAATGAATCTACATACACAAAACTCCTAGTCCATATATTTTATTATTCTGTGTCAGTTCTCTCTCTACAAGCTTCTATTCTGCTCTCATGTCTAGCTCCTTTCTTGCCTGATTTCTCTCTACATTTATCTGCTGTTCTCTCTAAGTTCTATCTTAATTCTCTCATCTCAGTTCTGCCCCATCTAGGTTCTCATCTATCTAGTTCCTTCCCATCTTAGCTCTTCTCTCATCTCCTTCTCTCTCATCTTGTTCTTTCCCATCTGGCTCTTCCTCATCTTCCATCTTGTTCCTCTAGTACTCTCTTCTAGCCCTTCAATCCAGTTCTTCCCCATCTCAGTACATTCCTCTCCAGTTCTTACCCATCTAGTTCTTCCATTCTCTTTTTTTCCTCTCTCTCTCCTCCTCTCAGTCTTCTTATTCTCTCCGTTCTCCCCAAGTCTCTCAGGAATCCAGTTATAAACCCAAGCAATAGCAACCCTCTGGCAGAGCAAGGTCACCAGGCTTGAATTCTTACAGGGTCATAAAGGCAGACAAGAATTTTCCTCAGGCAGTGACCACCAGGCTTTCTTTTATAACCCAAAAGGGAAGTGGTAAAGGAGGAGGTCAACTGAGAACTAATGATTGGTTAGTATATCAAAAAGGGAATTTATGTGCTCAATCTACATTCCTAGAAGTGGTTAGGTAAGAAGTTAGGAGTCTATAGTGTTAGTAAAACTGTATAAGAAAGGAGGTTCTCAGCTTGAATTGCACAAGAAATAAAGACAGGTCTTGTTTCTGTAAGGGTATTACCTTAGTTCAGGAGATCGTTTGGCCTTGGATGCTTGATAGGTATTTTAGATAAATACATTGTTAGGAGTTCTTGGAAGCACACAAGAAAATCATTTTAGGAACCAGCTAATATATATATACAAAAGCTAAAATATCACCAAGACTTCTTAAGCCATGGCTTGACTTTCGGAAAAGTCCTTGACTTTTCCAAGTAGTAGCTTTTGTGATAGTAGCTGAATTCCATTACATTTTTCCTGTGGCTTGCAACATGGAGGGAAAAAAAATCAACAAGGAAATTGAGACTCTGAGGGAAAATAGAAAAAAAGAACAGAAGTGTTGGAAATGAATCAATCAAATGAAAAACACAGTGTAATGCACCATCAACAGACAAGACCAACCAGAAGAATGAATTTCAGGGATGGAAGGCTGGTTGAGACAATAATATATTCAGGCATAAATAAAGAAAAAAAAACAACAATAATGAGCATGACCAAGTCTTTCAAGAATTCTAGCATATGTTCAAGGGACCCAATCTAAGAATCTACATGGTAGAAGGAGCTGAGATAAAAATCTAAAGGCAAAGACAATTTATTCAGTGGAATTATGATGGAAATTTCCCCAAACTTAAAGAAATAAATGGACATCCAAGTGCAGGAGGCATTTAGAACTCCAAATACTCATGATCAGAGACAAACCTCTCCACAACATATCATATACAAGATGTCAAAAATACAAAGCAAAAAAAAACAAACAAACAACAACAACAACAACAACAAAAAAAAACATTAAAAGTTGTAAGGTGCATGCCAGTAATCCCAGCACTCAGGGCAGAGGGTGGGAAAGATTGCTGTACGTTGGAGGTTTGGCCTGGTCTACACAGGAAGTTCCAAGCCATCCAGGAGTACATGGTGAGATTCTGACTCAAGCAAACCTGTAAGGGGGGAAAAAAATCCCAACTCAGCAACAAAAGCAAACACCACACTAAAGAATAGCATCAGATCTCTGGTCAGCAACCCTTGGAGACTGAGCAATACACCGCTGGGAGAACAATGAGTCATTGAAGAAATCAAGGAGAAAACTTTAAATTCCCACTGCCTGGGCGGAGGATATGGCTCAGTGAGTAAAGTGGTGGCTGTGCAAGCACAGGGACCTGAGTTCGAATCCCCAGCACCCAGGTAAAAGCTGAGCACGGCAACTTCACCTGTAACCCCAGCAGTGGCAGAGGTGTGCAGGGACAGGTGGGGCCTGTTGGCCACCCAGTTTATCTGAAATAGCGGGCTCCATGTTCAGTGAGAGACCCTGTCTCAAAAAATGAGATGGAGAGCAACCGAAGACACCTGGCCAAAGTGTTGAGGTGACCACAGCAACCCTAGCGAGGGCTGCCTGGGAGCCATGACACACGACACGTCATCAGTGGGAGCTGGAGTGGGAGCACGGAAGAGTGACCTTCGACCGTGAGGCGTCGCTAGGATACGCAGCCAGACGCAGAGGGGGCCGTTGGGATCGGCCTGGAGGCCCAGAGCCCAGCGGGCCAGCAGAGAGCAGCCAGGTGGAGCGGAACCAGCCTGTGAGGTCGCGCTCCGAGGCCAACATGCCCAGGACCAGACAGGGCAGCCGTCGAGGGTCGTCGTCGTCGTCGTCGTCTCGCCGCTCCCGCACCTCCAGAGCCGAGCTGACCTTCTCTGTGAGCCTGGTGGAACACCATCTTCGGGAGAGCGGCCATGGCCGGCGGCTGAGCGAAACGGTGCCCATCTTGCTGACCGCCATCCTGGAGTTCCTGACCCGCAGGCTGCTGGAGCTGGCAGGCAATGAGGCCCAACGCCGAGGCGCACAGAGGCTCATCACCCCAGAGCTGCTGGACATGACTGTCTACAATAACACGATGCTCAGCGAACTGTTCCAGTTCGCCACCATCTCCCAGGTGGCCCCGGCTGGTGGCCCTCATCGTGGGCGTCGACGTCAACGCTAGCTACTACCCGCAGCCGTTGCTGCTGCTGGCTGGCTCTGGGTTGCTGACCTGCCCATCCGCCCCAGTCTCTCCGCCGCCGAGCATCAGTTCATCCCGCCCCAACTTCCCCACAGACAGCCCTGCGAGGCTGGTCAGCCTCGCCCCTTCCTTCTCCCTGTTGTGCTCTTATTAAAGCTTTAGTTCGAGAACCCCGTAGGTTTGCTTCCCTGGCTTTTCCTTTGGCACGGGGTGGGCTGGGGCTGGGGCTGGGGCTGGGGGTGAGGGCGGCGGTGGGGGCAGAGGGTGAGGTGGGCCTACTTGGAGGAACACAGCGGGTGGGAGTGGTGCTGGGGTGCGGGTGACCTACAGGCTGGTTTCCCTCGTTTTTCCTTTGGGCATGAGGTGGGAGTGAGTGGAAGGTAGGGGAAGAAGGTCAGGGTGGCCTAGTGCGGCAACACAGTGGTGTTCGGGGTGCAGGTGTGGAAGGCAGGCCGGGGTGGTGGGGGAACCGCCGCTTTGGAGGGAGACAGGGGGGACCTGGGTGGGGGTACCCACGATGCACCTCTTGGCCCTGAACACGCATGCAGGGCCAGCCTGGCCAGCTGCATCAGAAAGATGGCCTTCTCATAGGAGACCACAGAGCAGAGACGACCCACGTGCCAAGGCGGCCTTTTGGCTGGGGATGCAGACGTGAACAGAACAGAACAGTGGCATGTCAGGAATAGGGTCATGGAGGATCACGATGCTAGTTTTTGTTATGACTGATCCTAGGATGGTCCGAAAGATCTGCCAGGAGGCTGCCTTGGCAATGGCTGTAAATGATGTGAAAGCTAGCAAAGGCTCCCGCCGGGCCAGGGCCAGTTTTAGCCTGCACAGGCTGGTCTCGGGTTTGTGGAGGCCACAAGGGTCCCCGTGCACGGCCCCGCACCACACACAGTCATTTACATACTTGGCGGACACTGGGCCCCGTCCTCCTCTCAATCAGCGTCACCCAGGCCCCGCCTCCACAGGCTGTTATTTACATACGGGTCCTGTGGCCAGATACCATCCGACCTCCCTGACTAGGTTACTGCAGTGGCCCTGCCCGCCTCATCAGCTCTCTTTGCATATCACCGTGGCAACGGGTGAGCACTGGGGCGCCTGCTGCAGCCACAGAGGAGAGGGAAGTGACGCAAGCCCTATCCCAGTCTGGGTGGTGGCTGTGCCCGCCCACGCGCCCAAACCGGAAGTTAGGAGGCGCAGCTGGCAGCTGGAGGCCAACACAATGTGGGGCTCAGCGACTGCTGTGCCCTGTCTTAGATGCCTTGGACTTCTTGAGATACCTGGCAGCCATGTCTTTGTTTCCGTGAGTCGTTAGGACTAAGTTGTTAGGCTTATATTCTGTAACTCCACCTATTTTATTCTCCAAATCCACAATTTAAAACCCCCTCCCCCTGAGCTACAAAAGCATTGTCTGTCTTCTTCACATCCAATGCTGACCTCACGCAACCCACCTTGCGGGGAGTCAGCCTGTCCACAGAAATAAAAGGTTTGTTTTAATTAACTTGGCCAAGAATATTTGTGCCGGTGGTCTTTCTCCCACCATGTTTGGGATTGACAGACTCTGGGCAGGGCCACAGCATCCTATTGGAAGCTCTTCTTGAAATTGTTGGACAACTGCCAGAAGCGGTCCAAGAAATCCTAAGGATCAGAGTTGGACCACGGATCAGAGCCGCCCCCTAACTTCCGGTTTGGGCGCGTGGGCGGGCACAGCCACCACCCAGACTGGGATAGGGCTTGCGTCACTTCCCTCTCCTCTGTGGCTGCAGCAGGCGCCCCAGTGCTCACCCGTTGCCACGGTGATATGCAAAGAGAGCTGATGAGGCGGGCAGGGCCACTGCAGTAACCTAGTCAGGGAGGTCGGATGGTATCTGGCCACAGGACCCGTATGTAAATAACAGCCTGTGGAGGCGGGGCCTGGGTGACGCTGATTGAGAGGAGGACGGGGCCCAGTGTCCGCCAAGTATGTAAATGACTGTGTGTGGTGCGGGGCCGTGCACGGGGACCCTTGTGGCCTCCACAAACCCGAGACCAGCCTGTGCAGGCTAAAACTGGCCCTGGCCCGGCGGGAGCCTTTGCTAGCTTTCACATCATTTACAGCCATTGCCAAGGCAGCCTCCTGGCAGATCTTTCGGACCATCCTAGGATCAGTCATAACAAAAACTAGCATCGTGATCCTCCATGACCCTATTCCTGACATGCCACTGTTCTGTTCTGTTCACGTCTGCATCCCCAGCCAAAAGGCCGCCTTGGCACGTGGGTCGTCTCTGCTCTGTGGTCTCCTATGAGAAGGCCATCTTTCTGATGCAGCTGGCCAGGCTGGCCCTGCATGCGTGTTCAGGGCCAAGAGGTGCATCGTGGGTACCCCCACCCAGGTCCCCCCTGTCTCCCTCCAAAGCGGCGGTTCCCCCACCACCCCGGCCTGCCTTCCACACCTGCACCCCGAACACCACTGTGTTGCCGCACTAGGCCACCCTGACCTTCTTCCCCTACCTTCCACTCACTCCCACCTCATGCCCAAAGGAAAAACGAGGGAAACCAGCCTGTAGGTCACCCGCACCCCAGCACCACTCCCACCCGCTGTGTTCCTCCAAGTAGGCCCACCTCACCCTCTGCCCCCACCGCCGCCCTCACCCCCAGCCCCAGCCCCAGCCCCAGCCCACCCCGTGCCAAAGGAAAAGCCAGGGAAGCAAACCTACGGGGTTCTCGAACTAAAGCTTTAATAAGAGCACAACAGGGAGAAGGAAGGGGCGAGGCTGACCAGCCTCGCAGGGCTGTCTGTGGGGAAGTTGGGGCGGGATGAACTGATGCTCGGCGGCGGAGAGACTGGGGCGGATGGGCAGGTCAGCAACCCAGAGCCAGCCAGCAGCAGCAACGGCTGCGGGTAGTAGCTAGCGTTGACGTCGACGCCCACGATGAGGGCCACCAGCCGGGGCCACCTGGGAGATGGTGGCGAACTGGAACAGTTCGCTGAGCATCGTGTTATTGTAGACAGTCATGTCCAGCAGCTCTGGGGTGATGAGCCTCTGTGCGCCTCGGCGTTGGGCCTCATTGCCTGCCAGCTCCAGCAGCCTGCGGGTCAGGAACTCCAGGATGGCGGTCAGCAAGATGGGCACCGTTTCGCTCAGCCGCCGGCCATGGCCGCTCTCCCGAAGATGGTGTTCCACCAGGCTCACAGAGAAGGTCAGCTCGGCTCTGGAGGTGCGGGAGCGGCGAGACGACGACGACGACGACGACCCTCGACGGCTGCCCTGTCTGGTCCTGGGCATGTTGGCCTCGGAGCGCGACCTCACAGGCTGGTTCCGCTCCACCTGGCTGCTCTCTGCTGGCCCGCTGGGCTCTGGGCCTCCAGGCCGATCCCAACGGCCCCCTCTGCGTCTGGCTGCGTATCCTAGCGACGCCTCACGGTCGAAGGTCACTCTTCCGTGCTCCCACTCCAGCTCCCACTGATGACGTGTCGTGTGTCATGGCTCCCAGGCAGCCCTCGCTAGGGTTGCTGTGGTCACCTCAACACTTTGGCCAGGTGTCTTCGGTTGCTCTCCATCTCATTTTTTGAGACAGGGTCTCTCACTGAACATGGAGCCCGCTATTTCAGATAAACTGGGTGGCCAACAGGCCCCACCTGTCCCTGCACACCTCTGCCACTGCTGGGGTTACAGGTGAAGTTGCCGTGCTCAGCTTTTACCTGGGTGCTGGGGATTCGAACTCAGGTCCCTGTGCTTGCACAGCCACCACTTTACTCACTGAGCCATATCCTCCGCCCAGGCAGTGGGAATTTAAAGTTTTCTCCTTGATTTCTTCAATGACTCATTGTTCTCCCAGCGGTGTATTGCTCAGTCTCCAAGGGTTGCTGACCAGAGATCTGATGCTATTCTTTAGTGTGGTGTTTGCTTTTGTTGCTGAGTTGGGATTTTTTTCCCCCCTTACAGGTTTGCTTGAGTCAGAATCTCACCATGTACCCCTGGATGGCTTGGAACTTCCTGTGTAGACCAGGCCAAACCTCCAACGTACAGCAATCTTTCCCACCCTCTGCCCTGAGTGCTGGGATTACTGGCATGCACCTTACAACTTTTAATGTTTTTTTTTGTTGTTGTTGTTGTTGTTGTTTGTTTGTTTTTTTTTGCTTTGTATTTTTGACATCTTGTATATGATATGTTGTGGAGAGGTTTGTCTCTGATCATGAGTATTTGGAGTTCTAAATGCCTCCTGCACTTGGATGTCCATTTATTTCTTTAAGTTTGGGGAAATTTCCATCATAATTCCACTGAATAAATTGTCTTTGCCTTTAGATTTTTATCTCAGCTCCTTCTACCATGTAGATTCTTAGATTGGGTCCCTTGAACATATGCTAGAATTCTTGAAAGACTTGGTCATGCTCATTATTGTTGTTTTTTTTTTCTTTATTTATGCCTGAATATATTATTGTCTCAACCAGCCTTCCATCCCTGAAATTCATTCTTCTGGTTGGTCTTGTCTGTTGATGGTGCATTACACTGTGTTTTTCATTTGATTGATTCATTTCCAACACTTCTGTTCTTTTTTTCTATTTTCCCTCAGAGTCTCAATTTCCTTGTTGATTTTTTTTCCCTCCATGTTGCAAGCCACAGGAAAAATGTAATGGAATTCAGCTACTATCACAAAAGCTACTACTTGGAAAAGTCAAGGACTTTTCCGAAAGTCAAGCCATGGCTTAAGAAGTCTTGGTGATATTTTAGCTTTTGTATATATATATTAGCTGGTTCCTAAAATGATTTTCTTGTGTGCTTCCAAGAACTCCTAACAATGTATTTATCTAAAATACCTATCAAGCATCCAAGGCCAAACGATCTCCTGAACTAAGGTAATACCCTTACAGAAACAAGACCTGTCTTTATTTCTTGTGCAATTCAAGCTGAGAACCTCCTTTCTTATACAGTTTTACTAACACTATAGACTCCTAACTTCTTACCTAACCACTTCTAGGAATGTAGATTGAGCACATAAATTCCCTTTTTGATATACTAACCAATCATTAGTTCTCAGTTGACCTCCTCCTTTACCACTTCCCTTTTGGGTTATAAAAGAAAGCCTGGTGGTCACTGCCTGAGGAAAACTCTTGTCTGCCTTTATGACCCTGTAAGAATTCAAGCCTGGTGACCTTGCTCTGCCAGAGGGTTGCTATTGCTTGGGTTTATAACTGGATTCCTGAGAGACTTGGGGAGAACGGAGAGAATAAGAAGACTGAGAGGAGGAGAGAGAGAGGAAAAAAAGAGAATGGAAGAACTAGATGGGTAAGAACTGGAGAGGAATGTACTGAGATGGGGAAGAACTGGATTGAAGGGCTAGAAGAGAGTACTAGAGGAACAAGATGGAAGATGAGGAAGAGCCAGATGGGAAAGAACAAGATGAGAGAGAAGGAGATGAGAGAAGAGCTAAGATGGGAAGGAACTAGATAGATGAGAACCTAGATGGGGCAGAACTGAGATGAGAGAATTAAGATAGAACTTAGAGAGAACAGCAGATAAATGTAGAGAGAAATCAGGCAAGAAAGGAGCTAGACATGAGAGCAGAATAGAAGCTTGTAGAGAGAGAACTGACACAGAATAATAAAATATATGGACTAGGAGTTTTGTGTATGTAGATTCATTTCTTTCTCTTTCTTTTCTTTTCTTTCTTTCTTTCTTTCTTTTCTTTTTTTTTTTTTTTTTTTTTTGGTTTTTTCGAGACAGGGTTTCTCTGCGTAGCTTTGCGCCTTTCCTGGAGCTCACTTGGTAGCCCAGGCTGGCCTCGAACTCACAGAGATCCTCCTGGCTCTGCCTCCCGAGTGCTGGGATTAAAGGCAAGGCGTGCGCCACCACCGGCCGGCTGTGAGGCTAGTTCTTAAAGGCACAGACCATAGAATTTATTTTAACCCGCCTCCCTTTTTAGTCTTTTGGTCGAATATCCTGACTGTGTTTTCCAAAGTCCCTGTAGCAGATACAGCCACCTGGGGAAAAGGGGTCTAAGTTCTTATCTACACTTACGAATCCTGGTTTAAGCTTCTCTTTGTGTGTAGGGGATAGAGTGGGGAGTTTTACTGAGGTATCACAGTTTTTAATTCCCTCCTCTCCCCACTCTTTCTGTTTGTTTTATTTTATGTGAGTGTGTGGTGAGCTGTATTCTCTTGAGTTTGTGTTCCCCACTACTATTAAGAGGGGAGGCTGACAGCAATAAGAGATACAATGATTTGACATTAGTCCAGGTTTTGCTGCCAAGAGGGCCAGCCTCCAGCAGTGCAGGGCTCAGAGGGAATCCAAGGCATCTGTGAGTACTAAGATCTTTCTATCTGAGGGGTTTAGGGACAAGGACACTCACATACTCTCTTGACTCTTTCCTTCAGACAGACCTTTTCTTTATTCTTCTTTATATTCTCTATTCTTTACTTTCCTGGTGATTTCTTTCTCTCATTCTTGTTGTTTTCCTTCTAACTCTATCTTTATTCTTGATGTTTTCCTTCTAATTCCTTTTAACTCCCATTCTTGATGTTTTCCTTCTAACTCATTTTAACTCTCTTTATTCTTTCCCTTACAGCTTATATACCCCAGCAAAATCTTTCAGGCAATATAAAAATTACAATGTGGCTATATTACAATCAATACATGTGAGTCTATTAAATGGGGAACAGAACTTATTAAGATATAAATTGAGGAATTACACTCACAATTACAGAATGGAGTAGACAGCAGAAATCGTCCTCTGATCTGACTGGGAGCAAATCCACCTTGCAGGCAGGAGCAGGGAGAAAAGGGCATGTGACCCTTCTCCAACTCCTTATAAGAAGTCATGTACAATGGCAGGAAGCACCGCCTCCTTTGGGCTGTATAGCCCAAGGTCATGGGCAGAGCAAATACCACTACATGGCTACATTCTGTTTTTCAAGTGAATGATTACAATGAATACAAATAAAAAAAAGCCTGTTTTCCATATCCCTTAACATGATTAAACATTTTACATTATTACAAGTGAGAAACAAATTACCCCAAGAACCCATGTACATTCATACCCAAGCAACTTGTTATAGATTAAAAGTGTAAGCAAGCAAGGTATTCTTTTATTGGCAGGCTGCATTCTGTGGTTATAAAGAAAGGACCAATCACTTTATTACTTATCTTGAAAGGTAATCTTATAAGGAATCTTAAAGAAATCACAAACCTAAACTTTTATACATGAAGAAACAATCAGTCAGCTCTACTTTAAATCTTTAGGGTGCATACCCACTCATCAATGGTTTCTTATTTCAGGAGATTGAGGGCAGAAATGGGTATAATCATCACCTTTGATCACCAACCAACCCTAGCATGGAAAGTACATCAGCTAGTAACAATTGGGCTGCTTTGTATTTTCTCCCTGACCTTAAGGCAACTATGTGCCTTTCTAAAACTTTAGATTGTCTTCTTGGGTTTTTCACCCCAAAAATGTTTGACAAAAACATCTAGTCTTATCTTAATTTATTTTCAAAGCCTTGTGTCAGCTATGATGCACTCTGAAATCTGTGAACACATCTCCCAACATTAAGGATAGAAGAACTTAAACTAGCTGGGCCACAGGGACTCAATTGTTAGTCATTAACCTAGGCCACAGTCTATACAGCTTCTCAATAGACACTCATGTGTTCTAGCTCTGTGACACTTCCTTGTTTTATTTTTAATCATCAAAACTCTATTTAAACTAACATTATTGTTGTTATTATCAGTTAGATAGTACAACTTAGGAAGAAAATGTCTTCATACTAATCCACAGGTAAAAATGCCCAGTAGAATGGGATGTTTCCATGAGATAAACGTACTACATTACTGGCAGTGGGGATCTCATCATGCTAGATACCAGAGGAAGATGGCAGTGGCAAAAATGTGAAGGCACAGCAGAAGCAAAGTGTGATATTTTGTTTGTGATCTAACAAATAAAGCTTGCCTGAAGATCAGAGTCGGGAGCTAAGCCACTAGTTAGACATAGAGACCAGGCAGTCATGGCACACACCTTTAATCCTAGCATTTGGGATCTCACGCCTTTAATGCCAGCAGTGGGAGGTGGAGATAGGAAGTGATATGGCTGAGGAAGGGAATATAGGGTGGGGGGGAGACAGAAGCTCACCGTCTTTCAAGCTGAGAAATTGTCAAAGTAGAGGTAGTGGCTGTGGCTTGTTCTTTTGTCTCTCTGATCTTCCAGCATTTGCCCCTATATCTGACTTTTGGTTTTTATTATTAAGACTAATTAGAATTTATGCTACAGCGAAAGACATTCTGGGGTCTGTGGTTTTGGGGTCTTGTCTATCTACGATTCACCCATCAGGGATTTTCTTCCTGGTGGGCTGACACCCCAAAGTCAACTGCCATCTGCTGCTCCTCTGAAATGGTCACTGGCATCCAGGTGTTAAATACTCTCAACTACTTGGGTGTCATGGTCCTTTTCTCCCTCACAGTATGCAAATTATTTATCTGATCATAATGTATATGGACTCTTTACTGGGCTAATCTTCAATGTCAGTACCATCATTAGATCCTTTTCCTTTTGATTAATTAGGTGACTCACAAAAGACTCTTTCAGCTGCCAGAATACAGGCAGAATCAGGGAGGAAGGGTGGACATTCATAGCTTGAAGAATGCATTTTCAGTATGGAAGTCCAACCCTAGGCTGGATACAGGGCTTCTATTCCAGAATACTTATTTTCTGTCATGGAATAACCCTCTAGACTTATGTTCAGAGAAGGCAGTGGCCACCAACATACTAGTACTGCTTACCAGAGGGATCTGGGATGAATATACTTCTGAAACACTTTTCAAACAGCCTTCATTATTTTGCTGTCCAATCACCTTCATGCTTACTCCCAGAGTTACCTTTGCATTCTTGAAGGATCCTTAGAGCTAGCCTGTAAATGAGACTGGTCTTTTTGTTTGCTTGTTTTTTTTTTTCATTTTTTTCACTGAGAAATCACAATTCCTCATTTGTGCCCTACACAGATCTAAGTCAGTTGTGACTCATTCATCTGCTCTTTAATATGTAAATCTTAGTTGCTGCCTCCTCTCCTGTTCTAATCTTTTCCTTCAAATCCTGTCCTTCCCATCTGTTTAAATAGAGCAATAAGAGCTTAATTAAGAAAGTTTTCTCGAGGACATGAAGTCACATGTGAGTTTATAGGCCCCCTGTGCAGTATATCTTAATCATAATCATTCACATCTTCTTGCCTGTCACATTCATCCTAAAGCCTATTTCTTACAGGCCACTCTCCCCAATACTCTTCAGAGTTTGCTTGTCTCACTAGCCTCTTACTCTTCTGTTCTTTAAGCTTTCAACCCTAAGGTAACCAAAACCTCCAAACAACTTCCTATCTCTATGTCCTCTGGCCTAGACGTTCAGATGCTTACCATATTTGTGCTTCATCACCATTTATCATCTCTGAGGTATATACAGCATTTTCTTATACCCTTTCTAATAAAATTGGCAACAATAGTAAAAAATTACTATGTACTATTCATTGTGTTCTGCTCACTGTAGTATGTAATTTATACATATGACTGTTTTGTTCTTTATCATAGATCCTGAGTGAAATGCATTCATTAGCTCCCTCCTGAACATGAAGACACAGGCTAATGGGAGGAAAAGAGCATCTCAAAAGGTAATAAGAGACAGAGATGGAATTCAAGACTAGGTCAGTCCAAGGTTTTGTTCTTCCCATGAAACTATTCTACTTCAATGAAAGCATCAGAAAAGGTAGAAAGCAGATGAAGAGAGGATACCAATTACTAGAATTGGAAGGAGTGAGTGGCTACCATCAAAGGGTACACTGTGAAGAATGGGTTAATGGAGAAAAAAACTTTCACTAACTTCATACATTTGTACAACATTAACCCTTGTGATCTGTGCTGGTCTCTTGTTAATCACAGCTAATCCTTCAGAGCCAATTGACCAAAACTCAGAGATTCTTAATTCAAATATATCATACCAATGGAGTCTTTGCTTCCCCCTGAAAGTTCACAAGCCAGACCTCCATGTCTGCATTTTTTAACACTGATATTTTCCAATATTCTACATAACAGCCCACTAAATTTTGACCACTCAATGGCTTTCCGCCCAAAGTTCTAAACATTTCACAATTCTCTCCCAAACATAGTTAAGTTATTTACAGCAATACTCCATATTCCTGGTATCAATTTCTGTCCTAGTTTGGTTTCTCTGTTGCTGTGTTAAAACTGACCAAAATCAACTTTGGGAAGAAAAGGTTTATCTCAGCTTACATTGTACACTCCACCAAGAAAGGAAGCCAGGGCAGGAACTCCAGGAAGAACCTGGAGGCAGGAACTGAAGCAGAGGTCATGAAGGAATGCTGCCTACTAGCTTGTTCCTTGTGGTTTTTCCCAGTTTACTTTCTTATACAACCCAGGGCCACCTGCCCAGGGGTGGCACTGCCTATAAGTGAGCTGGGCCCTTCCACATGGATCATTAATCAAGAAATGTCCCACAGACTTGCCTACAGCCCTTCCTGACAGATGAAATTCCTCAGTTGAAGTTCCCTCTCCCCAGATGACACTAGCTTATGTCAAGTTGGCAAAAAAACTAACCAGACTGTATCTTCAGTTAAATGGAATGGTTATCTGCTGACACAGAAAGTTAGAATACCACTGTTAATCTGCATGCTACATGTCAAAATGAATTAAGATGGTTTATCAGAGTTGTAAAAGATGCCTGCCTCTTTTATCTCTTCGGAAAGGAAATTTGGAATCTATTATTCAATCTAAGTCTTTTATATTGCTTTATAGCCTGGAGCAAAAGCAGTTATAAAGATAAGCCCAGATCAAGGAAGTATACAGTCATACTTTGTATGTCCAATTCAAGGAATGATGGAAGAGTAAAATCTACATAGAAATGTATGGATTTCTCAGTCATGTTCATGATAATGGAAAGCCCACAGTTCCAAACACATGGTAATGATGGGCAAAATATAAAATGTAAGCTGAAAAGGGCTAACAATGATAAAAAATTAACAAAAAGACCATATAATTATCTCCATGTTGAAGTGTCAGGCTTACTGCTCTAGAAGCAAACTGTGGTAGACAGCAGTTAATCCCCTGAAAGGCAGAATGTTCCAAAAATACTCTTTGTAAAATGCTGGTCATAGGCCAGGTTCATTGTTTAAAGTGAAGGTACTTACAAACTCACTAACCCTTATCCATTGGTCTTACAAAAATAAGGAGGGGGTGGTAAAAAAGGAAACACTGTCAAGTCAGAAACTTCCAGGGTCTTTAGCTCTGACTAGGTACAAGGTTATGCAGGTCAGGCTACAGATAGAGCCTGGCCTCACAACTAGGAGATAAGTTCAACCAGCAGCTGGCTCTGAGTAGATCTCCCAAATGCCAAAATCAATGGGTTTGAATCTAACAACTGACTGGTATTTAGGAGTCTAGTTAGGAGGGGAAAATGCTGAATGAGTTGATTTCTTTCTACCAAGCTTCCACCTTGGGAAGAAGTAAACCTAGAAGAGTTGAATAACACTTTTTAGAAAATGCTTTTTATCACTTTTTTAATGTTTGCAAACTATTTGTCAAACTAGATAATCATGGGACATTTTAAAAGATCTTGCTAAACAAACTGAAAGTGGATCTGATGATTATTGTTATACTATGAATGGTTAGATAGACTGTGTAAATGTGGAGATGGGAGGAAGTTAACATTTATTATATGATATGGCATGCTAATTAGAAAATTTGGCTTTGGTGTCAGGTTTCTAAAACTCTGTTCTGTGACCTTAGCTGAGGTGCTTAATCTCTCTTTACCTGTGTTTTCCATTTATAGAATAGGAATGGGGCTGTTGTTCCCATTAAAAGCATTTTGAGCGGTGTTGCTGTTTGAATATAAAATGTGCTCTATAGCCTTAAGTGTTTGAAAACTTGATTCTCAGTTGGTTGCACTATTTGGGAAGGTTGTGGGACCTTTAGGAGGTAGAGTGTTGCTGGAGGAAGTATGCCACTGGTGGTGGGCTTTGAGGATTTTAACTAACCCCTAATTTCTGGTTTTTTTTTTCTGTTTCCTGAGTCAGCAGCAGAATCCTTACAGGCTGTCTAATCCAAATTCACAGAACAAACTGTAGCTCAGCATAGGATTGGAGCATGCCTCAGGTCATTTAGTAGAGAAGGGAGGGAGTAAGGATTCAGCACAGGGCTCTGTGCTTGAGTGATTCTCAAACAACCTGGAGTGTATCAGAATTCCCTGGAGGGTATTGCTGGTGTCTATTCTTAGAGAGTTGGGGGAACTTGGAGGAGTAGAGAGGGGGGAGACTGTGGTCAGGATATATTGCATGAGAGAAGAATAAATTACAAAGAAAAAAGAGAGGTAGGAGTGGCACATTTGCCTACATCCTCAAATGATGATATAGCTAGCCTGAGGATCTCTCACAGCATACCAGAGTTCATTAAGCATTTATTTCTTTTCACCATGGAGTACAGAGTTTACAATCTGTAGACATTTGCACACAAAAGGGTAACTGATAAAAAAGTAAAGAAAAACATATAGCATTAAGAAGGTGAGATAAATGGCCAATATTCCCAAGTTGTGAGGGATTTTCCAGTTTCAAAAAACTAATAAATTTTATTAAGTGCACTAACAGATTATGAGTTAACTAGCTTTTTTCTTATTTTCTTTTTTCAATGTTAGTTTTACATTTTTAATTGTTTGATAATTTCATAGATGTATATGTTTTGATTAAATACACCCCCCCATTCTCTCCCATCCAATTCTGCTTGCCCACCACTTTCCCCTCAAACCTTGATGTGTTCTGTCTTTAAATCCAGAGTCTACTTAGTATTATTTGTATGTGCATGGGAGAAGGACCATCTACTGGGGCATGGGTAGCCTCTCAGGGACCATATTCCTGAAGAAAATTGCCAGTGGCCATGTCAGAGGAACAGCAGGTGGGAATTGAAGTTCGAGGTGTCAGCCCACCAGTAAGAAAATCCCTAATGGGTGAATCTCAGAGAGGCAAGGCCCCCAAATCACAGATTACAGAATGTCTTTTGCTTCTGCTGTGCCTTTACATGTTTGCTGCTGCTATCTTTCTCTGGTATCTGGCATGATGTAATGGGTATGAGGAGATCCCCACTGCCAGTAATGTAGTGTGTTTATCTCGTGGAAATAACCCATTCTACTGGGCATTTTTACCTGTGGATTAGTATGAAGATGATTTCTTCTTAAGTTGTACTAATTGATAATATTAGTTTAAATAGTTTTGATGATTAAAAATAAAACAAGGAAGTGTCACAGAGCTAGAACACATTAGTTTCTATTGAGTAGCCATATAGACTGTGCCTTAGGTTAATGATTAAGAAAAACAATTGAGTCCCTGTGGCCCAGCTAGTTTAAATTCTTCTACCCTTAATGTTGGGAGTTGTGTTCATAGTTTTCAAAGTGCATCATAGCAGAAACAAAGCTTTGAAAATAACTTAAGATTAGACTAGATGTTTTTGTCAAACATTTTTGAGGTGAAAAACCCAAGAAGACAATCTAAAGTTTTAGAAAGGCACATAGTTGAATGAGAAACTCATTAAGGTCAGGGAACAAGAACAAAGCAGCCCAATTATTGCTAGTTAACACACTTTTCTTGCTAGGATTGGTTGATGACCAAGGGTGATGATTAATTTCTTATACCCATTTCTGCCCTCAATCTCCTCATATTAAAAAAGCTATTAATGAGTGGATATGCACCCTAAAGATTTAAAGTAGAGCTGACTGATTGTCTTTCATGTACAAAAGTTTAGATTTGTGATTCCTTTAAGATTCCTTATAAGATTACTTTCAAGATAAGTAATAACGTGATTGGTCCTTTCTTTGCAACCACAAAACGCAGTCTGCCAATAAAAGAACTGACTGAGAAGAATACCTTGCTTGCTTACACTGTTAATATATAACAAGTTGCTTGGGTATGGATGTACATGGGTTCTTGGGATAATTTGCATTTCACCTGTAATACTTAAAATGTTTAATCATGTTAAGGGATATGGAAAGCATGCTGGTTTTTTTACTTGTATTCATTTACTTGAAAAATAGAATGTAACCATATTGTAATTTTTAGATTGCCTGAAAGATTTTGCTGGGGTATATAAGCTGTAAGGGAAAGAATAAAGATAGACTTAAAATGAGTTAGAAAAAAATCAAGAGTAAAGATAGAATTAGAAGGAAAACATCAAGAATGAGAGAAGGAAATCACCAGGAAAATAAAGAATAGAGAATACAGAAGAAGAATAAAGCAGAAAACCATCAAGAGAGTGTGTGAGTGTCTTTCCCTTTACCCCTCAGATAAAAAACATCTTAGTAAGCCAACTCCATGGATTCCCTTCAAGTCCTGTGCTGCTGGAGGCTGGTCCCCCAGGAAGCAAAAGAAAACTCTCTCTTCCTCCCCAAGCAGCTAACAATTGCTAATAACACTTCAGGTATAGGTTGGAATTCATGATTCTCTCCCTAATCCATGCTGGGAATTTTAGCTGGTTTGGTCATTTGAAAACAGTCACAACAACTGTGAGTTCTGTGTGCAATGGCTTTGTCATGTCTGGCAAGTACTTTTCTTACAAAGTTCGTAAAGAGTGCAAGAATCCCCTCTTCCTAGATAGTTCCTGAGCCTTGTGCATGCGTGTGTGTGTGTGTGTGTGTGTGATATAGTTGTTCTACTTGGAGTTGAGACTTCCATAGGTGATTTTGCTTTCTATGTTGACCAGTTGTAGGTCTCTGTGTATTAATCACCACCTACTGCAGAAAGAAATTTCTCTGATGAGGATTGGAGGATACACTAATCTGTGAGTATAAAGACAAAAATTATGGGGCAGTTTATTACTATATCTATTTGTAAAATAGTAGTATTAGGCTCTCTCCAAGGGACAAAGATCTAGCAAGTCACTTTTTTTCTTTTTTCTCTTCTCTTCTCTTCTCTTCTCTTCTCTTCTCTTCTCTTCTCTTCTCCTCCTCCTCCTCCTCCTCCTCCTCCTCCTCCTCCTCCTCCTCCTCCTCCTCCTCCTCCTCCTCCTCCTTCTTCTTCTTCTTCTTCTTCTTCTTCTTCTTCTTTTAACCAATAATGATACCAGGCATGAGTTCCATCTTGTAGAGTGGGTATTAAATCCAAGCAGAACAAGCAGAAAGTGGTTGACTTAGCATTTGTGCCACTTAAAACAGTGGGATTATCTTGCCAGGTCAGTCATTATTGTAGCTTGTAGAGTTAACATATGGGGAAGACTATTGATTCTTTTTGTACCCTGGAGGCATGCATAGTACCATCCAGCACTATAAAAGCTAGCCAGTAGGGTTGAAGCTTCACAGTTAGTAAAAGCTTGATTTCTATATGTTCTACAACTCAAGTATGTGGTGTCTTCAGCAATAGGGTCTTATAATCTAGTTCTGGAGGTTAACCAGGAGCAATGGCAATAGCAAATAATGTTTGGGGGAGGGGGAGGTTATCTAAGGGACTCCACTGACCTACAACTTTAAAAGTGTTAACCATACCTGGGACTGAGGTTTTTATTTCATGGCATCTAATGCCTTGTGGTGGTATTGTGTTCCTCAAAATATTGTGCACCCTAATAAACTTATCTGGGGTCAGAGACAGAACAGCCACTAGATACAAAGGCTAGAAAATGGTGGCCCTCACACCTTTAATCCTAGCATTCCAGAGGTAGAAATCCCTCTGGATCTCTGTGAGTTCAAGGCCACATTGGAAACAGCCAGGTGTGGTGACACACGCCTTTAATCCCAAGAAGTGAGCCTTTAATCCCAGGGAGTGATGGCAAAAACAGAAAGATATATAAGGCATGAAGACCAGAAACTAGAAGCATTTGGCTGGTTAAGCTTTCAGGCTTTCGAACAGCAGTTCAGCTGAGAGCCATTGGGATGAGGACACAGAAGCTTCCAGTCTGAGGAAACGGGATCAGCTGAGGAACTGGCAAGGTGAGGTGGCTGTGGCTTGTTCTGCTTCTCTGATCTTCCAGCATTCACCCTAATACCTGGCTCAGGTTTGATTTTATTAATAAGAACTTTTAAGATTCCTGCTACAGTACCTGGGAGAGACACTGTCTCCCTTATTATAGGTAACTCAATTTAAACACACACACACACACACACACACACACACACACACACACACACACACACACACACACACACACACTTGTATTTTAGGAAGCTTCTACAGTAGGGGGTTTCCATATGGCTTTTTCAAAGGTCTTTAGTGTTACTTATCCCACCCAATATTCTCTCTTCTACCTTGCTATCTGATCCCCACTCCACTTAACCTTAAACTCAATGGGTCACAATGATGACATGAGAGGAGGAGGAGGACTTGTTGGCAAGGAGAAGGGGTTTGGCTGAAGTAGGACGGAGATAAGTGAGGGTAATGGGTATGGGGAGGTAAATATGATCAAAATACATTATATACATTTCTCAAATGATGAAAGAATATTTTAAAAAATCATCATATGCCTATGCCCCCCACCACTGAAAGCATAAAGGAAGCAAAGCACTAAATTGTGTCTGGCAAATTTTTGCAATTAACTTGTATAATATTTTAAGAGAAGGAATATGAAAGGATCAGCAGAAACGGAGGAAGAGAGTTTATATTTGTAAATGCTATCCAATTGCCAAAATACAAGTTTGCTTAGTAATACCAAGTACTCTGGAGGCACACTATCTATCATGATGAGTTCCCTGAATACTCAAACCCAGTAACCCTTTGGACTCTCAGTGGTGTGTGTGTGTGTGTGTGTGTGTGTGTGTGTCTAAGAATTACATGAGACCTCAAAAGTCTCTGCAATCTGTCTGCAATTATTCCTCTTGTAAACACCAAACTGATGATGGCTTTATTCCAAAAGAGTTGTCATGACTCCTAATTTAATTTCTTGAGAGATGATTTAGATGGAGACAACTCTTCCAGGATGATAAAACATATGTGAAATCCATTTCCATCTCATTATCAAGTTTGTGCTACCAACTGATTCTGACAGTGTCTGGAGATGTCCTGTAGGAGACTGCAAATTCTACTTTATTCATGGTAGACTACAAGACAAAGCTAAGCCCTTTAATGTGCTAACATAGAACCAAGCCTCTAGTCCATTGCTTTTCAAAGTACTGTCTATAGATACATGCAATGGGGTTTCTATGTACCCTTTTTAGTGGGCTTTTGAGATTAAAAACTATTTTTATAGCAATACTAAGGTGTTACTTTTTTTTCATTCCCATTGTCTTGCCAGTTCAGTGGCATGACATGTTATCATGGCATGTACCAGCTAACTAATGGACTGGTAATTTTGTCTTTTTAATTTTTAAACATTTCTTGCTCTCAGTGTCAAATATAATTAGTATTTGATGTCATCCATATTCTTTGGGGTCCTTGATAACTTAAAGTCCTCAATAACTTAAAGAATGTTAAGGTGCTTTTGCATGGCAAAAGATACAGAAGTATAGCAGAGTAAAGGAAAACCTATAGAATGAGATAAATGGTTTGTTAACTACACTTCTGAAATGGTAAGGCTGTTTAAATATATAGGGAACTTCAAAAATTCAATAGCTAAAGTACAAACAACTAAGTGAAAGTTGGCAAAAATTCTAGACTGACATTTCTCAAAAGAACACATAAAATGGTCAAGAGGTATCTGAAAAGTTGCTAAACATCACTAGTACTCAGGAAGAAGCCAATTCAAACCACAATAAGATATCATTTTGATCTAGCTAGAATTGCAATAATCAGCACCAAAAAGCACAAAAGTTAGTGAGGCTATATGGTGAAAATAATGCTATTGTACTATCAGTGGTGCCGAGGACAATTGTAAGAGCCATGCCATATTGCCTGCCTGAGTTAAGTTTCTGTTGTCCAGCATTGAGCCAATAACCAGAAACTTTTGACATGCCTGGACAAGTCCTGAGTTATTAGAAAATAACTTAACATTTCCTTATCTTTCTGCTACAGTGACCATTAGTAACAATGTTTTGTGGTTAGGTTGCTTGGTTGGGTTGCTTGGCAACTCAACAGTCCCCTGATCTTTTCCCAAAGAAAGTTTCCTGGTCTGCTTACTATAAAACCCACCTGAGAAAAATAAAATTTTGCAGCTTGATCAGAATACTGTCTTGCTGTCAATTCTTTGTGTCTCTTGTCCCTTTCATTCACCATTCCCCCTTCTAGGGTCTCTGCTGAAGATCCCACTGGCCAGGACACAGTGGGAATGTAAATTAGTATAGTCTTTATGGGAAACAGTACAGAGCTTTCAAAAATGTTAAAATATAAAACTACTGTATTATCCATATGCCCTTTCTGGGTATATTACATACCAAAGGAAAATTAAACCTGTGTGTCACAGCATATCTGCACATCCATGTTTGTCAATATATTATCCATAGTAGCTAAAATAAGGAATCAACCTTGTTTTCCATTAACAGGCAACAAAAATGTGGCACAATGGAATACTATTCAGTTTATTCATTAAAAAGAAAAGCAATATCCCATCATCTGTTGAAACTGGAACTGGAAAATATCATAGGATATATTCAAAATAAAAGTAAGCACATATTATTAGTCAAATGAATTATAAAAGATGAAAAATTTTTTACATATGTTGCTTTATCAATACTTTATCATTTCTAGAATGCATTGCATTCTGATTTAGCTGAAGACAAATTACATAATATTATTGGTTTCCTTTTAGTATGGCGAATACATTTCTTAAGTACAGTGTTTATAATTACATCAAAAAGTTTAGGAAAAGAGTAGGATCATACTATAACTTGGGAAGATAGCTACCCTACTAGATGGCTGACATTAGATAACTCAGAAGTCCCCTTTCTTTAACAGGTTTCTCCTAGTAAAGTAAGTAAAAGCTTCTGTTTTATGGAATGGGAAGGAGACAATGTGAAACAAATTTTTATACAATACTGTTGTGTTGATACAAAATTCTGGTAGCAGGGTACTAAGTGTACTCATAATCCCAGTGCTTTCAATTTTAAGCATGAAGCCCCAAGAAACGAGCAGTGTTCAATACATCATCTCTTGTTAAATAGCAGCCACAGAGTTGGCGGTAACCAGTGAATGATTCCCTGCCATGAAGGACTCGCCAATTGTCTATAAATAGTACCTGTGAGTGTATAAAAAGAGAAAACAATCAGAACCAGGGCAAATCATAGGGAATCTAAATCAGAAGAGATCACTGAAAGATTGTTCTATGGGTTACATTTGGTGAAATATTTTTCTTTTGAAGTTAAGCAAATTAAAGGGAAAATAAGTTGTGTCTAACCCTATAGCAGGCTAAATAGCAATTAAAAAGAAAATAATTTATACGTTCTGCACCTGGGGAGCTTATATTCTTTGAGCAACTATCTTTTCTTCAAAGTAATTCAGGTTTCTTTCTTTATAATCCTCAGTTTATTCTTTCTCAATTATATTTTGTGTAAAGCTGAAGATATTATTTAGTTAGAGAGCATATCAAGGTTTAAAATGGAATTATTAAGTTGGAAGGATCCTAGCTAAATCCCTTCATCATTAAAGTAAGTGTCTGATGTGTAGAGATGGTATGGTGCCTGCTTCCAGATCATCAATGAATGAATGGCAGGACCAGGAACAATATCTAGGACTTAAAAAATCTTTTTCCTTTGTAATATGGTGGCACATATTAAACAAGTATTATTCTTCACTGATTTCTTGTGACAAGTTTACTTGATACCTTTATAGAGTTTAGGGCCTACCTTTCCAGGCTTCAGTTTGACCCAGAGCTCATTCTCAGGCTTTCTCAACTCAGTTGTTAGGGTTCGGTGTGCTATATACCAACGATGGACAACATCATAAGGCACGGTGTTGATGACAGCCCGGTCATAGTTGTTGTACCTTATATGGAATCATGAGAAATAAAGATCTCCGACACATGATAAAGACATTTACTGTTTACTGAACTGTTTTAGATAATGCTGTCTGTTTGTTCTATACTTGAAACAACAGTGAATCAATACACTCTTAGGAATACAGCATCAGAGATAGGAATTCCACCATCGGCTGGTCATATTTTGGTTTTTCTTTGGAGACTCTGGGGGTGGGGAGTCAAAGTTAAATTTCAGCTGATTTCTCCCATCTCAGGATATGGTGTTTTATCTGAAGTGTGTTTCATGGAGTAAGTACTTACTGGTCAAAGGGTACGAAATCAATAGCAGATTTGAATTTTTTACATTAAAATAAGGAGGACAACATAAGCTGTATAAACAAAGCTATCTTTAAAAAAACAGAATAAGATAATTCCACAAGTATTTCCTTTTATGGGAAATACTAGAGTATTTACAGAGCAAATATAGAGCAGTAGACAATTTTACTCAGAGATCTTTATTCAGTCTATTATTCATTCAACACTAGCACTTACATGAGCACCTGCCATTGCCAAGTAGTTTATTAGGAAATAAATATGTAATGATGAACATACGAGACATGATCCCAGCTTTTGGGAAGTTTATATTCTATTAAAGATGCAAATTTAAAAATGCAACAAATATAAATAAGATAATTTCAGCTAGCTACAGATGCTGTGTGAAAATACCGTGATATGTGTTTAAGGGTAACTGGAAAATTTGTTTTGGGTGCTGAAGGAATTTTTGGAGAAGTGGCACTGGAGCTGGTGCCTGTATGAATAGAAATCAAGTATATGACAAGCTGAAGGAAGTGCATTAGGCAGAGAGAATAGCAAATACAGTTTTGGGATACAAAGGCATTTTATTATGTTTACAGACCACCAAGCAGGCCATGTGGCTTGTATTAAGTAAGCAAGGATAATTATGACTGAAGAAATTAAATAGAGGAAGTAGCCAGGGGCAAGATTATATATGTAGTCATGAAGGGTGTGGTAAGGCCTTGGAATTTATCTGCTTACTATGAGGACCACTGAAAATACTTAAGTACGATGTTTTTCTGTTCAGCTGTGGTACACATACCTCTAATCATAGCACTAAGGAGGCACAAGCAGGTGGATTTCTTTCAGTTTGAGGCCAGCTGAGGCTACATAGTTGTACCATGTCTAAAAGAAAAGGTAATGTATTTCTACATTGGATAAGGGAAATTAATTTTTATTGAAGTATACTACATATAGAAAAACACACAAATAAATCTTGATGAATTTTTATGATGGCGTGACATTCAAATCACTACTAATGAGATACACCAATTATTGCCAGAACACTAACATTTTCTTGAGCCTCTTTCCAGTCACACTCTTTCTCCTACCCAAGGGTAACTACCATTCTGATTTCTATTACTAAATGTTGTTTATAAAAAGTTTCATAAAAATGGAATCATTTGGTATTTCCTCTTTTGTATCTGGCATCTTTCATTTAATATTATATTTATGAAATTCATTTAGTAGTATTCATTATGGGTGCTGTATGGAATTTAATTGCATAACATAATTTATTCATTCTACTGTTAATGAACATTTGAGTAGTTTCCACTTTGGAACTATTATAAGTAGTGCTTCCATGAACATTCTATTACTTATCTTGGTAAATGTATGTATTCACTTTGTTTGGTATAAACTTAAGGATGGAATTTCGGGTTGTAAGGTATGTGTTGTGGAATATTAGTTTAAGATGTGTTACATTTGTTTATACTGTAGAATAATAGTTTAAGATGTGTTACGTTTGTTTATGCTGTGGAATATTTGTTTAATGATACAAAGATGTATTGCATTCCTTTATGTTGCATTTGTTTAACTCTGCAAAGCTGTGTTACTTTGCTTGCCTAAAACACGTGATTGGTGTAATAAAGAGCTGAATGGCCAATAGCTAGGCAGGAGAGATAAATAGGTGGGGGCTGGCAGAGAGAATAAGAAGAGAAGAAGAAGAGAAATGAGGGAGATATGCAGTAAAGGTAGATTCAGATGGGAAAAAAAACTTTCAACAGGTTCCAGTGTGTTTAAAAATGTGCACAGGGAGGGCTGGAGAGATGGCTCAGCGGTTAAGAGCACTGGCTGTTCTTCCAGAGGTCCTGAGTTCAATCCCAGCAACCACATGGTGGCTCACAACCATCTATAATGAGATCTGGTGCCCTCTTCTGGCCTGCAGGCATACATGCAGACAGAACATTGTATACATAATAAATAAATCTAAAAAAATGTGCACAGGCTTAAGAAAGAAAAGAGAAAGAGTATAAACAGTCATAGAAAAAGGAAGAGTTTAAAAATAATAAAGTCTTTAAAGAAAGAGTAAAAGTAATATAAAAGAAAAAAGCCACATAACAGTGGGAAATACACAGGGAGTCTGGATCCTATATAGTATTGTGTTGACTTTGAATTTTTTGATTGCTGATAAGCAAACAACAGCTGCTAAGAGACATAGAATTGAAAGAGGGACTGATGAAATAAACCAGCCTGGATATTTTAAGAATGCCTTAACTTTAAAATGGAACTAAAAAAAATGCATTGCTTTGGAGAAGGTTTTGCTTTTATTTCCACAGGAAATGAGAGGCTGTGGATTCCTTCAGGGTTGATATGGATCAGATTTGATCAGGGATAATCTCCTGAATCTTGACAGGTGATATCTGTCAACAAAGCCTGGTCTTCCTAGGACCTGAACATGATTTCAATTTTCTCAGGGACCTCTAAAGATGCCTTCATCCAGACAACAGGAAGCAATCTGTAGAACATGATGCCCACATTCCCAAGAGATGGGATGGATGGTTGTTGATTATTTGGTAGGATATGGATGTTTGTTATCATTTAGGAAAATATAGGAATATAGGATAAGAAGACAACTATTAATCTCAGATATTATGCATTGGCATGGATTTTGGTATATTGTTACAAATTTAAAGTTATTTTTGTTATACTGTACATATGTTTCTACTCTTGTTTGGGGTATTGTACTTATGTAGCTCATTTAAAAATGCAAATGTATAATTAAGAAATGAGGTTAGTAGTTAATCTATAATAATCAAACTTGTAGTCACATTAGGTATGTTTTCAAGGTCAAACATATATTTTAGACAGATAGATGTTTTTTCAAACACTTCAAAGACCTACAGAATATGGTATTTAAGATACTTAATAATATAGCAATTAAGATATTAATGTTCAATAACCTAAGGTTTTTCATGACAATGAGACACATCTACTCCTGGCAGCAGCAATTAACTTTATAAAAGGATGATGGGCACTGAAGAAACTCCATATGGAGTTTGCTTTCAATGTCACAAGGCTAGCCATTTGGGCAAGAAATTGTTCTTGCCTTGACTGCTGACAGTATGCTGTACAGACTGGATAAGAGAGACACAGGAAAAGGACTGTTGAACTCTGCCAAGACAAGGCAGGACAGTTCTTTGAGATTCCTGCTTCACAGAAGAATCTGCTAGATATTCTGCAGGACACAGAGGAAAGCAACTGATGAGATTTACCAATACAAGGCAGGACAGTCCTTCAAATTTCTGCTTCACTGAAAAATCTACCAGATATTCTAGGCTTGTAGACTGAAGATGGATATCCCAATGTTGCAGAGGAACTTTGGGTGACTTCCAGGCAGCCAGATGTCTCTGTTGTTAGGTAATATTACATCCTTCTGGGGTTGTTGGTGGAGTTAAAGACTAAATATTTAGAGTTATAGTTTTCCTTAGTTACGATAGAAAGTAAATTAGGTGTAAAACTTTAGAATCACTAAGATAAGATAGATAATAGAGTATTTTCTCTGACTTTGCTAAATACAAATGGACTGAATATTTTAAATATAATTCTTCCTTGATAACTGTTTTTGTTGTATGTGGTTTATTATGTTAAAGTTAAAACCTTTTACTTTTATTTAGACAAAAGGGGGAAATGTGGAAAATTGGTTTAAGATGTGTTACATTTGTTTATGCTATGGAATATTTGTTTAATTATGCAAAGATATGTTGTATTCTTTCATGTTGCATTTGTTTACCTCTGTGTTACTTTGCCTGCCCCAAACACCTGATTGGTCTAATAAAAAGCCGAACAGCCAATAGCCAGGCAGGAAAGGGATAGGCAGGGCTGCCAGGCAGAGAGAATAAATAGGAGGAGAATGAAGAATGAGAGAGAGTGAGGAGCAAGAAAAGGAGAGGAGGATGCCAGCAGCCAGCCACCCAGCCACACAACCAGCCATAGAGTAAGAAGGAAAAAAAGACATATAGAATAAAGAAAGGTAAAAGTCCAGCGGCAAAAGATAGATGAGATATTTTAAGAAAAGCTCACTAGGAATAAGCCAAGCTAAAGCAGGGTATTCATAAGTAAGAATAAGTCTCTGTGTATTTATTTGGGAGCTGGTTGGAGGGCCGCCACAGTGTTTAAAAAAACAAACTACATTTTACTACAGGTATGTATATTGTCAGATTTTAGTAGACACTGCTAAAGGTCTTCCTTTCAAAGAGAAATAATGGTTTCAGATGGCATTTGTTGCCTTTAGTATATAGCATAATTAGAACCAATATTCTTTTTTCTCATATGTTAAATAAATACTTGCTTAGCGGACCTCACAGGACCACTATCAGTGAATCAAATGAAAGACCATAATGAGTAATGCTTCCTCCCAGGCTTTTAGGAGCCATGTCCATATGAGGAAGACAGTGAGGAAACATGGTGTTGACACTCAATACTATTTCTAGAGGATTTAGTCCTATATACTTGGAAGTTGTATAAATACTATTTTATTGGCTTATTTCTCTATCTCAGAAGGAAAACTGTTATTAACCACCTTTTAGACATAAGGCAACTGAAACTTGGAAAGAATAAATCTGCCACAGCTTACTATTTTAGGTAATTGGATCTCTCTAATATTTTACTCATTGTTGATAGCACCATGCAGATAGAATTATCCAATTCCTGTGAACACTTGCTCATAAGGCTTTCCTTAAAAAGTATCTATAACAGTAGCTAAAATTAATACAACTGGCAGCACCAAGTACTGGTAAGGACTTGAAGCAGATGCAACTTTCATCCTTTCTTTATGAGGGTATAAAATGGTACAACTAGTTTGGCAAAACATTACTTACTGAAACTAAACATTCTTGGATTCTATGACATATCTGTGCTATTCTGTGATTATTAACACTGATTTTCAAGTTGACAGAATCTAAAGTCACCTGAGAGACAGACTTTTGGGCAAATCTCTAAGGGTGTTTCCAGAGAGGTGTAACTCAATAAGGAGGCCCCACCCTGAATGTGGATGGCACCATTCCATGGGCCAGACCCCTGAACTAAATATAAAGGAGAAAGTTGGATGAGCACCAGCATTCATATCTCTCTGCTCCCCGACTGTGGTTTGTAACCTGCTACCTCACTCTCCCACTATGAGCCAGAATAAACCCTTCCTTCCCTGAATTGCTTTTGTTAGGTATTTTGTCATAGCAATGAGAAAAGTAACTAATACACATCCATATGTACTTATGTGGTTGAAATGAAAATATACATTCACAAAAGTACTTTTATGGAAAATTTTATAGCAATTTTAATCATAATGAAACTAAATTAGAAACAACTTAGATATAATTTTTTATATCTTATTTATATCTTATCATTTAAACCAACAAAACAAACAGTGGCTTCCTTTGGGGCTATATATGCAGGGTCTGACAGGAAAATAGAAAGGTACTTCCCCTACTGAGGATAATATTTTAAATATTGATATAGATTCATGACACAGAAGTATATTCATTTCTCAGATCACCATAAGTTTATATTTAACATTTTAAAACATTATTATATATACTTTTCACTTGAAAACAAAATGGTATAAAACCATACTGAACTCTATTTTATATAAATATTAAAGTATTTTTGTAGTGGGTAGCCATTCCAGCTTGGATTTGGAAGTTCCAACCCCCATTGAGACTCTGGCAACTGTCACGCCTATGAGGTGGGGTCAGGGGAGGCGCCTGGAGACCCGAGATCTGGATGGGCCAGCGTTCTCTCTGTTCTGGGACCCTGAACGGTGGAGGTGGACTGAGCAGAGCTCCAGGGAACACCACTGGACTGCGATACACCTTCCCAAACCCCGCAACCTACCTATCCATTAATTTGTAAGTTACGCCATTAAATATCCTTTTAACTATGTGGAGTGGCCTTAATAATTTCACCAATATATTTAGTGTGAGATATATCTACAATATACTTTAAAATGCTTCAAAAAACATGATCAATTGATGGGTGGATAGATGGTGACTTAGGGTTTCTTTTGCTGTGGTGAAACACCATTACCAAAACAACTTGGGGAGGAAAGGGTTTATTCAGTGTACACTTCCACATTTCTGTTTACCACTGAAGGAAATCAGGACAGGAACTCAAACAGGGCAGGAACCTGGAGGCAGGAGGCCATGGAGGAGTGCTGTTTACTACTGGCTTGCTTCCCCTGACTTGCTCAGCCTGCTTTCTTTCTTCTTCTTCTTCTTCTTCTTCTTCTTCTTCTTCTTCTTCTTCTTCTTCTTCTTCTTCTTCTTCTTCTTCTTCTTCTTCTTCTTCTTCTTCTTCTTTTTTTTTTTTTTGGTTTTTCGAGACAGGGTTTCTCTGCGTAGCTTTGTGTCTTTCCTGGAGCTCACTTGGTAGCCCAGGCTGGCCTCGAACTCACAGAGATCCGCCTGGCTCTGCCTCCCGAGTGCTGGGATTAATGGCATCAGACTGCTTTCTTATAGAACCTAGGACCACCAGCCCAGGGATGGTACCACTCACAATAGATTGGACCTTCCCACATCAATCATTAATTAAGAAAATGCCTTACAGGTTTGTCTACAGGCCAATCTTATGGAAGCATTTTCTCAATTGAGATTCCCTCCTCTCAGGTGACTTCTAGCTTGTGTTGAGTTGACATCAAAACTAATCATGACAGATGGGCAGAGAAATGGAGGGTTCCATGATAAAACAAGAATAGTAATATCTTAATGGTAAGAAGTTGGTGGAAGGCTGAGCTTTTCCACATTGATTTTAATTTTCAATGTGTTAAGGTGTTCATAATAAAATGTTGGACATACTTCTTATTTTATATAGTGGGTATACAAGAGATGACTGAGGGAGTATTTCTGGGAAGAACTTATCCAAGAAAAATGAGTTACTATTGACATAATTCCTTCTGCCTTCCAGGGTAAAGGATAGAGATGACAACTTATATGATATATATATATATATATATATCATTATATTTATACATTATATAATATACATCTACACATACACACAGCACACACACACACACACACACACACACACACACAGGCTTGACTTCGATTTCTTGATCCAATGCTGAGAGAACCAACCCTTGAAAAGTGTTCCTGTGACCTTCACACATATGCAATGGTATATATACACTTACATATTTTCACACATAAACACACAATAATAAATAAAATTTTAAAAGATTTCTCTAGCTACAACACAAAATGTATAGAAGGTGGGTAAGGGTGAAATCAATGGTACTGTGTAGAGGTGATGGTGGTCTCACACAAAAGGTGGTATTGTGAATAGGAAGCACTGGGTACTTTGAGGAAAAATTATTAGGTAAATCTAGTTAGACTGGTTGCAATAGTGTGAGGGAGATAGACTGGTTGAAGGTGGCTTTTAGTTTTTTCTTTGGGCAATTTGGTGGATGTATCATTCAATGAAACATGAGCAAATATGTAGACAGGTGAGCTTAAGGTGAGTGGAGACTCTAAACTAGATTTTGAATATGATACACTGTATGTTCTATAAGACAGCCAAATGATGATTCTAGGAGATAGGTGGATATATTAGTCAAGAGCTTGATGTATAATAAATATATCACATGGGAGAACAGTTGTTTGGTACTCACCTGATCAAATAGAGCTCTTTATTCCATGGGTAGATATTTAAGACTGGCCCAACCCCAATCATGTGGTTGTGACATTCTCCAACATTTTCAATATACTCATGTTTCAATGGCACTTTGCTGAGGAGTTCAAATTCCTTAGGTGCTTTTTGAAGTACTTGTTGTGCTGCATAGAATCCATCTACTAACAGTGTCCTGCCACCTGTTCCTTCATGTTTAAGACAATGAAATACTTGAATGCTAAAGAAAGCAAAGTAAATTCTTTTGTTCAGTGGATAAAAGAAAACATAATGAAATTATAGTATATTATATCAGAAATGACTACTGAACCTACTTTGGTAATTTTAATGAAGAAAGAAATCTATTTCCTAATTGGTTTTCCCTTATAGAAAGTTGTACCTTTTTTACTCTTAAATAATATTACTACATATTTATTTCAAAAATGTATAATATGTATTAGGGTATATATATGCCAGGAAAGACATGGGAATATAGACATGAACAAGATATAGTATCTGTTTTGAAGAAGATCATAATCTAGTAAGAAGAGATGAAGCTAAAGCAAGTAACATTTGAATAAAAAAAGTTTTATACAAGTTGTAGTGAGCTCGAGTAACATTTGAATAAAAAAATAAAGTTTTACACAAGTTGTAGTGAGCTCCATAAAAAAGATAAATATTTATTTTAGTAGGAAAGGTGGGGTTTTTGTTGTTGGTGGTGTGTTTTTCCATTTGTTTTATTTTGTTTAGACATGGTCCCATGTATACCAACTTGGTCTCAAATTTACCATGGAACTGACAAGGATAGCCCTCTTAAGTTCTGGGATTACAGGCATATTGCTGTGGATATCGCTCTGTATAAATAAAATGCTGATTGGCCAGTAGCCAGGCAGGAAGTATAGGCGGGACAAGCAGAGAAGAGAATTTTGGGAACAGGAAGGCTGAGTCAGGAGATGCCAGCCGCTGCATGAGTACCAACATGTAAGATACCAGTAATGTGGTAAGGTATAGATTTATAGAAATGGGCTAATTTAAGATAGAAGAACAAGATAACAAGAAGCCTGCCACAGCCATACAGTCTGTAAGCAATATAAGTCTCTGTGTTTACTGGGTTAGGTCTGAGCAGCTGTGGGACTTGCAGGAGAGAGAGATTTGTCCTGACCGTGGGTCAGGCAGGACTGGAGAAGACTCTAGCTACAGCATATGTCACCACACATCAATCATGAAGGTGCTGGAGACTGAACCCTGGGCTTTGTGTATGGTAGGCAGGTATTCTACCAACTGAGCTACATCTTAAAACAAAACAAAACAAAATTTTGTTTTAGTTTTACTTCTTTCTGTAATGGGGGGGGGATTTGATTTTGTGTGCCAATGCACACAAGGGTAGGTAAAAAGATAACCTGTGAGAGGCACTTGTCTCTTTCCACTATGTATTAAATAGGGTTACTATTGCTGTGAAGAGACTCCATGACCACAGCAACTTTTTTTTTTTTTTTTTTCCGAGACAGGGTTTCTTTGTGTAGCTTTGCACCTTTCCTGGAACTCACTCTAGTCCAGGCAGGCCTCAAACTCACAGAGATCCACCTGCTTCAGCCTCCTGAGTGCTGGGATCAATGGCGTGTGCCACCACTGCCCAGCCACAGCAACTCTTATGAAGAAAACATTTAATTGGGGTGTGTAGTTGGAAGGTTCTCTGGTCCTGCCCAGTCCTGCAGTCCCTCAGCTGTTTATAAAATAATCATTCAGAGGCTTAATATTGTTTACAAACTGTATGGCCTATGGCAGGCTTCTTGCTAGCTAGCTCTTATAACTTAACCCATAACTATTAATCTATAAGTTGCCACATGGCTGTGGCATTACCAGTCTGCTGGCATCTTGATGCTCCTTCCATGGTGGCAGCTAGCGTCTCTCTCTCTGCCCTTCTTCTCTCTTTATCTCTGCTTGGATTTCCTGCCTGGCTGTAAGCTTTCTTACCATGGGCCAAAACAGCTTTATTTACTAACCAATGGGAACAGCACATATTCACAGCATACAGAAAGACATCCCCCAGCACTTCCCCTTTCCTATCTAATCAAAAAGGAAGGTTTTAGTTTTAATATAGAAAAATTATATTTATAAACAGTTATTAAGCAAGAATTACAGTTAAATCTAGTCTATCCACAGGTGGGGTCAGAGAGCCTTCTGACTACAGGGGTGGCTCGCTTACAGTTTTAGAGGTTCAGTACATTATCATCATTGTGGTAAGCATGGAGGTGTGCAGGCAGACATGGTGCTGAAGCTGAATGCTACATCTTGACAAGAAGGTAGCAGGAAGTCAAATGAAAGTCACACTGAGGGAAGCTTGAGCAAAAGAGACCTCAAAGCCCGCCCCTACAGTGACACACTTTCTCCAACAAGGCTACACCTCCTAATAATGCCAGTCTCTTTGGGGGCCATTTTCTTTCAAACCACCACATATTACATGGTTTTTAGGGCTCAAACTCAGGTAACCAGGCTTAGAGGCAAGAACCTTTACCTGATGAGCCATCTTGCCAGCCACACTCAACTTTAAAAATGCCAATATTTAACAATTTAAGAGTATTCTGTGGTTCTCTATGCTACAATAACAGGAACTGCATACTCTTTTCCTTGAATATGCCTTGTTGATTTATACCACTATATTTGGTTATGGTTTGCCTCTTCCTAGGGTCCTTTCTCCATGCTTCAGTATCATTCCAGTTCAATTCTTGTTCATTATTTAAGACTAAGCAAAGCTCTTTATGTTTATGGACATCAACATAGACCCCAGCTGTGATGGAACCAAGACCCAAATATGGCCAGAAGCAGCAGCTTGGGCCTGGATGTCACGATGGCCCCAGGTGGCAGCACAGGCACTCAGATTGGCATGGGCTCAGCAGCAGCATGATACTTGGACTCAAACATGGCCCCAGGTGGCAGCACAGGTCTCTCAGATTGGCATGGGCTCAGCAGCAGTGTGGTCCGTGGACACCAACATGGCCCTAGGTGGTGGTCCAGACTCTGGGCAATCATATGGCTTTCAATGGTAACAGAAGCCACAGATCTCAACATAGACACTGGCTGTAGTAGGGCTATGGACCTAAACATGGCCCTTGGCAGCAGCTCAGGTCTGGATGATGCCATGGCCGTGGGTGGCAGGGCAGACCACTCAGGTTCGCATGGACCTGGCAGCAGCACATTCCTCGGACCCAACATGGCCACAGGTGGAAGCCCAGAGGCCAGGCATCCTTGTGGCCTTTGGTGGCAACATGGGCCATGGGCATTTACACAGACCATGGCTGCAGTAGGACCATGTTAGTCACTTTTCTATTGCCATGATAAAGCAACTTATTTAATTTGGGGCTCATGATTCCAGGGAGTTAAGAGCTGTGACCATCATGGTAAGGAGCATGGTAGCAGGCAGGCAGGCATGGCACTAGAGAAGCAGCTAAGAGAGGCTTGCATCTTAATGTATAAGCACAAGACATACACACAAAGAGAAAGAGATAAGTAGGAATGGCATGGGCTTTTTAAATCTCAAATCCCACCCCAGTAATGTACTTCCTCCAATAAGGCCATGTATCCTAATCCTTCCTAAACAGTTCTATCAACTGGGACCAAGGATTCAAATATATGAGCCTATGGAGGGAAGCATCATTCTAATCCACTCTAGTTCAATGCTTATATAACAACAAAAAAAAGAGGCTGTGGTTTAAAGTGGGGTGGGGTACATCAGAGGGATTGGAGGGTAGAAAAGGAAGGGAGAAACAATGTAATTATATTTTAATATATAACTTAACAGCAATTTATTGAAACATGTAAAAATATGGGAAAATATACCATAAAGTAAAACAAGCAAGAAATATAAGGAAAGATAAAGGAATAAAATCAAGAAGAATCTAAAGGAAATATAATTAAAATGTGAAAAGTAATTTTAATCATATGAAACTTTCTGTGAAACTTATAGGTCTTTATTATTTAGTAGTCACTTAAAAATGTTTAACTCAGAAGAGAGGTAGATTTTGTGATCTATAGGTGATAAAAAGCAACAAGATGGAAGCAGTCATTTGGAAGGCTTATCTTAAGTATGAAAGCCTTGAGGAATAGTACCATTATGAAACTCATTACTATTTATAATAAATACATAAAAATAAAATTTATATTTAAAAATATATTGGCATTCCATTTCACTTCAGTCAGAGTAACTATCAAGAAAACAAGATTCCAGCATGGAGTAGGAAGGGGTTCATGAACCTCTACCCCTAACTGAGGAGGTATGGACAGCTGATGGCTTCTATGGGAGGGAGAGACAGTTGTCTTTAATAGTGTAGTTCTTAGTATATGGACAGCACAAATTGGAGTTGATAGGCTATTTTTATAAAAGCCCTAAAATTGGGGTGATAGGGAGTTAGGGGTGGATCATGGAGGCAATGGAATTGAATATGATAAAAAATACACACTATAAAATTCTAAAGCATTAATACAGTGATTTTAAAACAAGAAAACAAACAACAAATGCTAGTGAGGATGTAGTGAAAAAGGAACTCTAATATTAAACTACTTCATTCTTGGATGTAGATTAGTGCAATCACTATGAAAATCATTATGGAGGTTTCTCAAAAAACTAAAAATTAGAACTAATAGATAATCTAGTTATGTCAGAAAGACTAATATGGTATACAGTTGTTTATATGTGGATATTAGCTGTTAAGTCAATGATAACCAAACTCCAATCCATAGAACGACAGAGATTAGGCATAGAGTAAGGGACTAGGGGAGACTGACAGATCTCCCTAGAAAGGGGAAATAGGATTGTTATGAATGGATGGAGGTACTGGAAGGGAAGGATCGAGTTGGGTAGGGGAGAGGATAAGAGAGGGAATACAGGGAGACAGGTAAAATTAAGAGCCATTTGAGGGGTAGAATGGAAACCTAATATAGTAGAAACTTCCTAAAATATATACATATATGAAGGTGATCTAAAGGAAATTGCTAAATAATGGGGGAGAAAATGCCCCAACTGGACATCTATTGTCACCAAATGAAGATGCCAGTACTGGGAATGGATTATATCAAGTTGAATTTTTGGACAAAGGGGTCCCATAGGAATCCCCAAACAACCAAGACTGTTGCCAAGAAAATGGGTTGCTCTCCACATTGACAGCAAGGCTGTGTTACTGAAGATAATACCTACACAACTCATTGAACATGGAGAAGATGACCTGGTGCCAACATGGAGCCTTCACCCCTCCTAACTAGTGTTCATGGTATCAGAAGGTAGTCTGCATGCTACCAAAGGAGAAAGGTAAATAAACACCAACCCACCTATAAATCGTTCAATCTACAATGTGTCCTGCCTGCAAGATATGGTGGCATAAATCTTGTAGGACTAACCAACCAATATCTGATTTGATTTAAGGCCCACTCCACAAGATAGACCCATAACCAACAATGCTGCGATGACCAAGAAGCTGAGACTAGATAGCCCAGGACCTAGGGCAAAACCAAATATTATTCTTCTACTGAAAGAACATAGCAATAAAATGACTCCTAATGACATTCTGCTATACTCAAAGATAAGTAAGTACCTTGCACAGACACCATCAGAGAAGCTTTACAAGCCAGAGGGGATGGAGAACGCCAAGAAAACAAATCCCTCTAATGATCAAAACACATATGAACTCAAAGAGACTGAGGCAGCATGGATCCTGCATGGGTCTGCATCAGGTCCTTTGTGTATATATTATGGCTTCCTTTCAGAAGAGGAGACAGAAAGAGTGTAAGAGCCAGAGGAGATGGAGGATACCAAGGTAATAGGGCCCTCTAAATTAACAGGATTGACACACATATGAACTCACAGAGACTGGGGCAGCATGCACAGGGCCTGCACGGGTCCATACCAGATGGGGTCCTACAGTTGAAAGGAGAAGTGGACACATGCCCTCATTCCTAACCCTGAAGCAGTCGCCAACTGATAACCATTGGCAAATAAGAAATTAGTTTTCTCTAAAGGAGTCTCACTGGGGGAAACAAACTACTCTTAAGGGTAGGCTGCATGCCCAGCAGTAGAGGGTCAACAGAAAATGAACTCAATGGCATCTTTAGAGATTTTTTTTGTCTCATAATGTCATGTCAGGGATTTTTAATTTTTTTTATCTTTTATTTTACTTATGTTTTTCCTCTATCTTTTTACCCCATGGGTCCTTTGTGTATATATTGATGTAGTGGGTAGCCATTCCAGCTTGGATCTGGAAGTTCCAACCCCCATTGAGACGCTGGCAACTGTCACGCCTACAAGGCAGGGCCAGGGGAGGCACCTGGAGAACCGAGATCTGGATGGGCCAGCGCTCTCTCTGTTCCTGGACCCTAGACTATGGAGGTGGACCGAGCAGAGCTCCAGAGAACACCACTGGACTGCGATATACCTTCCCCAGACCCTGCGACCCCCAGCCCGGCTAGCTCAGTCGGTAGAGCATGAGACTCTTAATTTCAGGGTCGTGGGTTTGGGCCCCACATTGGGCACCAGATATTGGTGAAATTATTAAGGCCACTCCACTTAGTTAAAAGGAAGATTTATTTAGTGGGTGACTTACAAAAAGGGAAAGGGGGTCGCAGGGTCTGGGGAAGGTGTATCGCAATCCAGCAGTGTTCTCTGGAGCTCTGTTCAGTCCACCTCCAACGTTTAGGGTCCCAGCACAGAGAGAGTGCTAGCCCATCCAGTTCTCGGGTCTCCAGGCGCCTCCCCTGGCCCTGCCTCGTAGGCGTGACAGTTGCCAGAGTCTCAATGGGGGTTGGAACTTTCAGATCCAAGCTGGAATGGCTACCCACTACATCTTATGGCTTCCAGTTTGGTATTTTTATGGGATTCCTGAGTGTGAGAGTAAGTCTCTGCATCTGTATCCATTTCTTGTGTCTTTCCTTGGGCTCCTTTCCTTCTGTTTGTTTTGTCCTATTCTGATGAGTTAGTTTTTGTTTTACCTTATTTATCTTATCTTAATAATAACTTTTCATTATTATTCCTTAGAAGCCTGTTTGTTTTCTAATGAC
Source organism: Peromyscus maniculatus bairdii (assembly GCF_049852395.1). Taxonomy (NCBI): domain Eukaryota; kingdom Metazoa; phylum Chordata; class Mammalia; order Rodentia; family Cricetidae; genus Peromyscus; species Peromyscus maniculatus. The sequence goes on along the minus strand of NC_134875.1, from coordinate 390,197 downwards.
AGACAGAAAGAGGGTAGGCTGGATGGGAGAGGTGGTGAGAGGACCTGGGAGGAGCAGGGGGAGGGGAAACCATAATAAGGATATATTATGTGAGAAAAAAATCTATTTTCAATAGAAGGAAAATAAAAATTTAGTTATATCTCTCCTGGAAATATAACCAAAGCAACCAAGTCAGTGTACCACAGAGACAGTTACAGATCTGTGTTTATTGCCACACTATTCACAGCAGCTGAATTATAAAATATGCCTAGCCAGTAGAGGAGTGAATAAAGAAATTCTCTCTGAGAGAGAGAGAGAGAGACAGAGACAGACAGAGAGAGAGAGAGAGAGAGAGAGAGAGAGAGAGAGAGAGAGAGAGAGAGATACAACTCACACACTCACATTAATAGGTTTTTGGCTGTTAAGAATGAAAATATGTCACTTGATGGAAAATGGATGGAACTAGAGATCAATATGTTATGCATAGTAAGTCAATCCCATAAAAACACAAGTATTACATGTTTTTTTGAACATATGGCAGATACAGAGAAAAAAGACATAAAACTGAAAGGGGGCTGGCTACCAAGGATAATAAAACAGAAAGGGAGAAGGGAGTATAGATAGGTAAGAATAATAGAAAGGATGAATATGATTATATTATAAACATGTATGAAACTATCATGAGACACTCTTACACTTAATGCATGCTAATAATAATAATTTTCATGAAATATTAAATACAGATTTTTTAAAAAAGCTTAGATATAAAAAGATAGAAAAAGGAATACAGAGTCTAGACAAATATACAAAAGCAGAGAATAAAATTTGACTGATAGGAAGTCAACAGGTATGGAAAGGCTAAAGATAGAGGAAAATCTCCAGTTGAAGAAATGATGACATCCAGAGCAAAGCTGGCTTTAGAAAAGATAGGCATGTAACAATGAAGATGATAGTGGTGATTACAATAACTAAAATGGTAATAACAACTAATCCTTACTGAATATTTAGTATGTGTTGAGAAGAATGTTAAATGCTTTAAATTTATTACAAAATTTAATCCCTTATCAACATTAATGGATAGATTGTATTGCTAATCTCATTTTACAGATGAAGATAAGGAAGCTTGGAGATTTTAATTTACATGCTCAGCATCAAAAAGCTAATAATGCATGTTCAGACTGGGTTGCAGAGAGAGGTCTAGTTGATGTCACAGCCTTAACTCTTCACCACTATCACTACCCTGCAAATCTACTCAGTCTTTATAATTGACTAGAAAAGGTAAAAGGGAAATATAGTTGTTTATCTCTGATGTTGGTAGAACATGCACATGTGTATATGCCATAGTACATGTGTGGAGGCCAGAGGAAAACTTTTGGGGAACGGTTCTCCCATTCCACCATGTGGGTGTCCCAGAGACTAAACACAGGTCACCAGGTTTGTTGACAAGTGTCTTAACTAGCTGAGCCATCTCACTGGCCCAGAATATTCTTAAGATACAAACTCTTCAAATAAACTAATAAAACAATAATCAGCTGGGTACTTTCACTCTTTCCTACTATCTTTTTAACACCACATGCACATGTACAATCATTTAACTAATATCATTGCTTCAGGCTCATAATCTGTATGCAGAAGCAAGATCAACAATGACAAAGCAACAACCATAGAGGCCTCTATTAAGTAGCAAATAGTAGGGAATCTGAATATAGTATATGACTACTAGTGTATAGCTATTGCTTTAATATGAAAAAAGTTATTTTTCTGCCATTTCTCCTCTTCAACTTCTTGTTAGATTCAGAGTCTTCTTAACAGCATACTAATAACAGCAGTGTTTATAGGACTGACCTCTTTGCTATAACACAGTAACTAAATGAAAGAAGATGCAATTTTTTTAAAAAGATAAATTCTTATTGTTGAGCCCTGGCTGTTTCTGAACTCTGCCTCCTGAGTTCTGGAATTAAAGGCCTCTGTCATCATGCCAAATATATAATTTCTAAAGCTTATATAATAGTTAGTTAACTTTTTTGGTGAGCTGTAATTACTTTGAGAAAATATTGTAATCCTGTATAGTGGGTTGGAAGGCTGAGGTACGAGAATTGTTCAAGGCTAGGCTACATACTGAATTCCAGTTCTAGGACAAAACATCCAGGGCTACAGTGTAAGCCAGTGTCTGTCTCTTTCCACATACACACATGTGTATGTGTTGTATTTTAAATACAAATTATATTCCTAAAAGTTTAATGAAGACTGAACTAGAATATTATTAAATGACTATGTTTCCAGAGGAAGACAAAGAAATACTCATAAAGTCCACAGTAAGTAGGCATGATGTTCATTGAAATAGAATGGAAGACAATTAAGAAACTATTCAAGACCAGCAACTAGAAGAAGAGTACACTAGAAAGTATAATATACTTACCCACAGGGCTCTTGAAAGTAGGTAGTGTCAGTATGCCGATCTAGAGCTAGCTTAGTGTATGCAGTGTCACCTCTGGAAAAATCTGAAGTGAAATACCACATCCTTCCATAGATGGTTTCTCTGCCAAGTAAAATCAAGAAAAAAAACTATATTTATTTGTAATAATTAATTTTAATGTAATACTTAATGTAATATTTAATTGTAGTATTTGTAATTTTTTTTTTTTTTTTTTTTTTTTTTTTTTGGTTTTTTCGAGACAGGGTTTCTCTGTGTAGCTTTGCGCCTTTCCTGGAGCTCACTTGGTAGCCCAGGCTGGCCTCGAACTCACAGAGATCCGCCTGGCTCTGCCTCCCGAGTGCTGGGATTAAAGGCGTGCGCCACCACGCCCGGCAGTATTTGTAATTTTATTCATCATTGTTTCCTCTTAACATATATATATATACATATATATGTATAATAGTTATTGTTGTTACAGATTGCTATCTATAAGGTGAAATTGACAGTTAAAAATACCAGTCTTAAAAATTCTGTCACTGATTGACACTCTGGGAATGTGAACTGAAAACCATTGAAATACTGCACATTCTGAAAGCTCAGAGATCACTGCCTGTTGTTTATATTATTATTTTAATAGCCTCCTCATTCAAGGCTATTCCCTTTGTTTACTTTCCTCTTATAGAAACAATGAGGTGGCTGCTTATAGTAAGCACAATTTTAATATAAGAACTACAGTCTTTCATTAATATTCAGATTTTTTCCAACAACAGTCCTTTTCTAATATAGTAGATAATCTAATAAGGGTGACAGAAGTTTCCTTATTCATATATCATAGAGGTTTTTTTTTTCATTTAATCTTTTGAACACAGAGGAACAAGAAAAAGAGAAAATGATATTTTTGTTGCAATTATGAGACCTGCTGTATTTCTCCTGTAGAATAATAGATTAGATTTTGCATTTATTTTCTCAGTGGGTTCAGATCTGAGGAAAGGATACTTTTTTGTTTGGTTTTTCAAGACAGGGTTTCTCTGTGTAGCCCTGGCTGTCCTGAAACTCACTCTGTAGACCATGCTGGCCTTGAACTCAGAGATACACCTGCCCTTGCCTCCAAGATTCTGGGATTAAAGGACTGTGCTACAACACCTAAATCCAAGAGCAAACAGGAAATGCTTTTACTTTTGAAATAAAAGTTTCCAAGCCTTCTCAATAGTTTGATTAGCAGCAATTTCCTTTATTTTAGAGCTTTGGAATTGTGTTTCAAACTGAATGGCTCACAAATGCTATTGATTATGCTTTACTAGCACTGTTCAAATGACTCAGCATACTTTGGTACTTTGGGTAACACAATGAACTAATTACACGTGAATTTTATTAAATAAAAAAATACTATTTGTAATGAAGTAAGTTTATGTTGCATTTAATGCTACAGAAGATCAAGCTATATGTGAAATGGAGAGTAGTAATGAAAAGAATACTTTATTTAGGATAAGGAAACCCAAGGTACACTGCTTACTGTAACAGTGATCCTGAAAAAGTCACTGATTGTATCTTAGCACCAGGTGCTTATCAGTGGAACAGACAATAAAACATGATTAAAAGGTTGCTGTAATGACCAAAATAAAATATAGTGTGTGAATATGCTAATTAAATGCAATAAAATGTATCCAATGAAGCATTAACAACCAATCTATGATAGAGAGTTAGGAATTTATAAAGATAAAAACTGTAATTTTTAGATTCTCTATATTGTTAAAATATAGTACAAATTCAGGCCCTTTTTAAGCAGAATATAGTACAGGGAGGAAGTAATGATGGAGAGGAAAGGGAGGAGGAGAGAGATTACTTTTTGGGGGGAGGTGGCAGTACTGGATACTAAACCTAGGCCTAACGCATTTGAGGAAGATGCTCCATGAAACTAGATCTTTTTACATCTTTTAATTGGTGCTCACACTCTAGAAATTAGTTACTGTGGATTTCAGAAAATTAGTAAATTACCTGATTAAACTGACCCTTTCCGCCAACTTCTCTGTGTGTTCTTGAGTGGGAGGGACATTTTCTACAAATGCAATTCCATATAGCAGAAAGTTCTGCAGAAACTTCTTCAGTTCATCATTTGATTCTAAGAAACTCTGGAAATCAACAGATGGAACCTGGGCTTGCTGGTAGAGTTGAGCATTCCATAATATTCTAGGGTGGATAACCTTTTGTTTCTGCCCTTCATAGCTATTTTTCACCAGCCAATCCAGATCATATCTAGTCACATGACCATCTGGCCCTTTTTAAGAGAAAAAAAGCATTAAATTAAAATTTAGAAAAACTGGCAATTTACTACTTAAAAATGTTCATTTATTTTTCTGACATTAGTTTTACATTTTTAATGGTTTAAGAATTTCATAGATGCATGTTTTGATCAAATCTACCTCCCATTCACTCCCCTCTAATTCCTCTTGCCCATCACTTTACCCTCAAACTTTATGTGTTCTGTTTTTAAATCCACTGAGACTATTTCATGAGTCTCTTCCTCATCCATGCTGGGAAATTTGGCTGGCTTGATCATATGCAAACAATCACAACTGTGAGTTCTGTGTGCAATGGCTTTGTCATGTCTGGCAAGTACTTTTCTTACAAAGTTCGTAAAGAGTGCAAGAATCCCCTCTTCCTAGATAGTTCCTGAGCCTTGTGCATGCGTGTGTGTGTGTGTGTGTGTGTGTGTGTGTGTGTGTGTGTGTGTGTGATATAGTTGTTCTACTTGGAGCTGAGACTTCCATAGGTGATTTTGCTTTCTATGTTGACCAGTTGTAGGTCTCTGTGTATTAATCACCACCTACTGCAGAAAGAAATTTCTCTGATGAGGATTGGAGGATACACTAATCTGTGAGTATAAAGACAAAAATTATGGGGCAGTTTATTACTATATCTATTTGTAAAATAGTAGTATTAGGCTCTCTCCAAGGGACAAAGATCTAGCAAGTCACTTTTTTTCTTTTCTTTTTTTTCTTTTCTTCTCTTTCTTCTTCTTCTTCCCCTTCTTCTTCTTCTTCTTCTTCTTCTCCTCCTCCTCCTCCTCCTCCTCCTCCTCCTCCTCCTCCTCCTCCTCCTCCTTCTTCTTCTTCTTCTTCTTCTTTTAACCAATAATGATACCAGGCATGAGTTCCATCTTGTAGAGTGGGTATTAAATCCAAGCAGAACAAGCAGAAAGTGGTTGACTTAGCATTTGTGCCACTTAAAACAGTGGGATTATCTTGCCAGGTCAGTCATTATTGTAGCTTGTAGAGTTAACATATGGGGAAGACTATTGATTCTTTTTGTACCCTGGAGGCATGCATAGTACCATCCAGCACTATAAAAGCTAGCCAGTAGGGTTGAAGCTTCACAGTTAGTAAAAGCTTGATTTCTATATGTTCTACAACTCAAGTATGTGGTGTCTTCAGCAATAGGGTCTTATAATCTAGTTCTGGAGGTTAACCAGGAGCAATGGCAATAGCAAATAATGTTTGGGGGAGGGGGAGGTTATCTAAGGGACTCCACTGACCTACAACTTTAAAAGTGTTAACCATACCTGGGACTGAGGTTTTTATTTCATGGCATCTAATGCCTTGTGGTGGTATTGTGTTCCTCAAAATATTGTGCACCCTAATAAACTTATCTGGGGTCAGAGACAGAACAGCCACTAGATACAAAGGCTAGAAAATGGTGGCCCTCACACCTTTAATCCTAGCATTCCAGAGGTAGAAATCCCTCTGGATCTCTGTGAGTTCAAGGCCACATTGGAAACAGCCAGGTGTGGTGACACACGCCTTTAATCCCAAGAAGTGAGCCTTTAATCCCAGGGAGTGATGGCAAAAACAGAAAGATATATAAGGCATGAAGACCAGAAACTAGAAGCATTTGGCTGGTTAAGCTTTCAGGCTTTCGAACAGCAGTTCAGCTGAGAGCCATTGGGATGAGGACACAGAAGCTTCCAGTCTGAGGAAACGGGATCAGCTGAGGAACTGGCAAGGTGAGGTGGCTGTGGCTTGTTCTGCTTCTCTGATCTTCCAGCATTCACCCTAATACCTGGCTCAGGTTTGATTTTATTAATAAGAACTTTTAAGATTCCTGCTACAGTACCTGGGAGAGACACTGTCTCCCTTATTATAGGTAACTCAATTTAAACACACACACACACACACACACACACACACACACACACACACATACACACACACACACACACACACACACACACACACACATACACACTTGTATTTTAGGAAGCTTCTACAGTAGGGGGTTTCCATATGGCTTTTTCAAAGGTCTTTAGTGTTACTTATCCCACCCAATATTCTCTCTTCTACCTTGCTATCTGATCCCCACTCCACTTAACCTTAAACTCAATGGGTCACAATGATGACATGAGAGGAGGAGGAGGACTTGTTGGCAAGGAGAAGGGGTTTGGCTGAAGTAGGACGGAGATAAGTGAGGGTAATGGGTATGGGGAGGTAAATATGATCAAAATACATTATATACATTTCTCAAATGATGAAAGAATATTTTAAAAAATCATCATATGCCTATGCCCCCCACCACTGAAAGCATAAAGGAAGCAAAGCACTAAATTGTGTCTGGCAAATTTTTGCAATTAACTTGTATAATATTTTAAGAGAAGGAATATGAAAGGATCAGCAGAAACGGAGGAAGAGAGTTTATATTTGTAAATGCTATCCAATTGCCAAAATACAAGTTTGCTTAGTAATACCAAGTACTCTGGAGGCACACTATCTATCATGATGAGTTCCCTGAATACTCAAACCCAGTAACCCTTTGGACTCTCAGTGGTGTGTGTGTGTGTGTGTGTGTGTGTGTGTGTCTAAGAATTACATGAGACCTCAAAAGTCTCTGCAATCTGTCTGCAATTATTCCTCTTGTAAACACCAAACTGATGATGGCTTTATTCCAAAAGAGTTGTCATGACTCCTAATTTAATTTCTTGAGAGATGATTTAGATGGAGACAACTCTTCCAGGATGATAAAACATATGTGAAATCCATTTCCATCTCATTATCAAGTTTGTGCTACCAACTGATTCTGACAGTGTCTGGAGATGTCCTGTAGGAGACTGCAAATTCTACTTTATTCATGGTAGACTACAAGACAAAGCTAAGCCCTTTAATGTGCTAACATAGAACCAAGCCTCTAGTCCATTACTTCTTTTCCACTAACCAACAACTATAAAAGTGTAACCAGAGGTGGGGCCTTTCTGTCATAATTGCCTAACCCCAAATAAACACACCGAAGCTTATATATATTATAAATATTTGGCAGATTGCTCAGGTTTATTACTAACTAGCTCTTACATTGAACTGAACCCATTTCTATTAATCTATGTAGTGCCATGTGGTCTGTGGCTTACTGATCCTCTGACATCTTGTTCCTTGGGTGGCTGGCTCAGGTCTGCCTCGATTCTGTCCCTCTTCTTGAGTTCTCAGTTACATTCTTCCACCTAACCTTATCCTGCCTTGCCATAGGCCCAAACAGCTTTATTATCAACTAATGAGAGCAACACACATTCACAGTGTACAGAAGGACCATCCCACAGCATAAAACATTAACTTATACCTGGCACTGAAGTTTTAATTTCAGAGCCTATACTATGTGGGATAGGTATTCTTCCCTCTGCTATAACTATTTAAACTATTTTTTATATTTGTTTATTATATACTTAGGAAGCTTCTACAGTAGTAGGTTTCCATATGGCTTTTTCAAATGTGAGTTACCCTTTTCATTACTCCCTCTTCCTACCCAGCTGCTCTAGTCCCCATCCCACCTAAACCTTCCTGTTCCTTTATCTTCATACCCCTTTCATACCTGATACCCATCACCCTTCCCTTGAAATCTCCTCTCTTGTCCCTTTACTAGTTTTCTGACTTCTATGGTTACTCCAGTTTAAACACATGTATCATACAAATGAATCAAAGCTAGCATCCACACAAATGAGAACATGCAGCTTTTGTATTTCTGCATCTAGGTAATCTGACTCAGAATGGTAATTTCCAGCTGTATCCATTTATATGTGAATTTCATTTTTTACAACTGAATAATATTCTGTTGAATATATGTACATTTTAATTACCATTCATCATCTGATAGATATCTAGACTGTTTCCATCTCTTAGCTATATTGAATAGAGCAGCAATGAACAAGTACCTCTGTAGTAGGGCAGAAAGTCTTTTGGATATATGCTCAGAATTTGTATAGCTGGATTATACTGTAGATCTATTTCTAGCTATTTTAGGAACCTCTGTATATTTCCATAGTGCTACACCAGTCTGAACTCCATCAACAGTAAATAATTGTTTCCCTTTACACACAATCTAGTACTTTTTTTTTTGTTTTTTTTTTTTTTTTTTTTTTTTGGTTTTTCGAGACAGGGTTTCTCTGTGTAGCTTTGTGCCTTTCCTGGGACTCACTTGGTAGCCCAGGCTGGCCTCGAACTCACAGAGATCCGCCTGGCTCTGCCTCCCGAGTGCTGGGATTAAAGGCGTGCGCCACCACCGCCCGGCTCAATCTAGTACTCTTTAAAAAATTATTAGTCATATTGACTAGGGTAGTACGATGAATTCTGAAAGTAGTTTTACTTTGTCTTTCCCTGATGATTAAGAACGCTGAATGTTTTTAAAGTATTAAAATGATTTATCAACCATTTTTATTTCTTCTTTGGGGAGCTTTGCTTAGATTCATGCTCCCATTTTTTAAATTGGGTTGTTTGTTTTCTTGGTGTTTATTTTATTTTATTTTTTTTTAGTTCCTCATATATTCTATATACTAAAACTCTGTCAGATGTAGAGCTAGTAATTTTTTCTCTTTCTATAGGCTGACTGTTCACTCAAATAATGGTGTTTTTACTATACAGAAGCTTTTAAGTTTCATGAAGTTCCAATTATTAATTGTTTGTCTTAACGGCTGCCCTATTGGGGTCCTGTTTAGAAAGTCACTTCCAGCCAGGCAGTGGTAGCACCTGGGAGGTGCAGGCCGATGGACTTTTCAGCTCCAGGCCAGCCTGATCTACAGAGTAAGTTCCAGGACAGTCAGAGCTACACAGAAAAACCCTGTCTCAGAGAGAGAGAGAGAGAGAGAGAGAGAGAGAGAGAGAGAGAGAGAGAGAGAGAGAGAGAGAGAGAGAGAGAGAGAAAGCAGAAAATCATTCTGTGCCTAAGAGAAAGGATCTCACAACAAACTCCCTGTTTCTCTAGCTCATACTTGCTAATATATTTTCTAAAATCTTCTCATTGACTTTTACTGAGTGATCTAATTTCTCTACTTTTTTTTCTGGCCCTGAGTCTTTTGTTTTCTACATTATCTATTCTGTTGGTGAGTCTTTCCACTGAAGTTTTTAATTTTTTGAATTTTTCATTTCCAGCACCATATCAGCTTGGCTTTTGCTCAGCAATTCTTTTTGTTAAATTATATTTTTATATCTTGGGTTTATTTCTGCATTTCAGTCATGTCTTTGTTTTTGTTCTTTTGGAGTATATTCATGTCTTTGAATTGTTTGAACATAGTTGTAATTATTCTTTTAAGTTCTCTGTCTGGAAGTTTTTCCAGGTAACTTACATTTAGGTGCCATTATTATGTGATTAGTTTGTGGAAGAGACATATGGTCTTGTTTTGCTTTTTGCCTGTTCTGGGACTTGCACATCTTGAATAGTTTGTTGGTTAATGCTTTTCCTTTCTTCCCTTAGGTCTTTCTTTTAAAACTTCTCTTTTTTCTTTAACAGAGAAATTTACAATGTTCAGAAGGTTGAGATGCTCATTTTCCTCTGTGGGGTTTGTGAAAGAAGATCTGGAGTGGTGTAGGCAGGCCCAAGTAGACTAAGCCAGATTTTCTTCTTTCTGAAGAAGGATGTGTTGGTTGTACTTCTGAAGCAAAATTCTTAGGAGCTGTAGGTCAGCATGGTGTAGGAGCCCATGGTCCTTGCCTGAAGTGTGGCTGGATATATAGTTAGGCCTAAGCAGGGGAGGCCTAGGTTTCTTCTCTAGTGCAAGAAGTTCCTGGACAATGTGAATAGGCCTAAGTAGGGAAAGCCTGGTCTCCTTCTTGCTACAGGGGATATGCAGGCTGGGATTCCAGAACAAAAATCTTGGGAGCTATAGGCAGGCCTGGACAGGAGGCAGTGGCTTGCACTTGGAGCATGATTTTCAGGAGGCATAGGAGGGCTTCAGCAGGGGAAATGGTATGCAGGAGGCCATTCAGGCTGGTCTCCTGGTACAGGGGGTTCCCAGGGAGGTATGGGTTGGCCTAAGCAAGGGAAGCCAGGTCTCCTTACTTTCTTCTGAGAATGTTAATTCTTATACGTGAAACCCAAGCACTCAGAAGGCTAAGGCAGGAGAATCACTAGTATGAGGCCAGTCTGATCTACATAGTGAATTTAAGGACAGCTGGGGCTATTTTACAAGACCTTGTCTCAAAACAAAATGCAAAACAAATCAAGACAGAACACTGATGAAAGCAGACACCCTTGCAATGTTTCCTAGCTTAGAGATTATCCTGTCTGAAAATTAAGTATGATGTTAGCTGTAACAAAACAAAACCAAAAAAATCAAAAGGCTATTGAAACTGCTTCCAAAGCAAGGGGGAAAACTAACAGAAAAATTTCCCTATTTTGAAAAGAGCCAAACCATTATTTTCATAAAATCATTATTCTTTAAAAGACTACCTCAAAAAAAAAAATCCAAGAAACCCTTGTATACTTACAAGTAAAAAAGAGTGTGGTTTTATCTAGACGAATGGTCTTTGGTTTGATACATAAATCCACACTGGCAGTGTCCAGGCTCCGCTGGTGAGTCTTAGAATTATAGCATGATGCTGAGCGGCAGTGGTCTCGAAGCCAGACATAATCAAAGCGCATCACAGTGCTAGCATATTGCAGTTCTAGGGAAAAGATCAGATTTAACAGAAATACTTATTTAGGAAAACTAAACACCAACAGTAAAAAACATTCTTACTAAAAGACTTTTGCTAACAAACAAGTAAGAGTAACAAAGGATAGCCCCTTGACAGTTAAAAATATCAACAATTTCTATGATACAAATGGTATGATTTTGGAATATAAAACACATAAGAGAATAAAAGGCTTAGATATATAACTAAATAGGAGAGGGTGCACAAGATGTATTTTGTACTATTTTGTAGCAATTCTTCTGTTATGTTGAAGTAGTAAAAAAATTAGAATCAACAGAAAGTTAATGACTTTCCTATACACCAGTTTACCTATTTAGCAAAAGTAAAAATGAAGCAAAATTTACAAAAGCAATAGAAACTATAATATGACTGGAAATAACATGTAGAGAAGTAATATGAAGAAATCTATTAAACTATTCTAGAAGATTTGAAGGAAGCCAATAGGTAGAAATACCATGTTCACAGATAGGCAATTTCAAAACTAGTAAAGATAAATTTACTTAGAAATTAATGGACAAATTTCATGTAATATCAATCTATATCTTAGAAATTTTCATATATTAGACAAAATAATTCTAAAACTCATTTTGAAAGATGAGAAAGTAACAATTTTGTAAAAGAAGGTATAAGACACCAGCTATAAAAGCACATTATAGGGCTGGAGAGATGGCTCAGCTGGCTAGGCTTACAACCAAAAAAAATAAAAACACATTATAAAATTATAGTTTTAAGTGTATTAGTATAGAATAGATCAAGAAAATAAAATGGTATTCCAAACTAGACCCATAAATACATGGAAATATGGTATACAAAAAATTATCTGGGAATAGAAAATTCTTCATATTATTAAAAAATCAACTTCTGATAGGTTAAAATATATACAATGAAAACTAAATCTCTAAAGAAAGAAACTGCAGAAGATACTAGAAAAATGGAAAGACCTTCCATGTTCATAGACTGGTAGACTCAATATTGTGAAAATGACCATTCTACCAAAAACAAGTTATTGTAGATTCAATACAGTTCCAATCAAAATCCCACAGCAGTCTTCATAGAAATAGAAAAAAATCCTAAAATTCGTATAGAACCACAAAAGATCCCAGATAATCAAAGCTATCCTGAGCAAAATAACAAAACAAAACTGTGGGGCGTTTACCCACAACCCCCACAGCTTCCCAGAGTTTTCTTGAGTGCGAGCAGCAGGAAATATTAGATAGAAGGATTTATAGCGGAGAATGTTGCGGAGATAAACAGATAGAAAATAAAGGATAGCCTCGAGAGGGCCTGGAACCTATTCCAACGGGCCCGGACTGTCTCTGGTCCAGGGTTTTTATAGAGACGCCAAGGGGTGGAGCAAAAGACCTCCTCCCCCAGCACAGCCAAGTGCAGACCATCTCAAACACCTGCACTCAGGCTCGTGGTCCTGATCATCCTCTATTCGGACCTGCTGGGTAAAGCCACGAGGAACCCCAGAACGGGCTCCCACAGGTCCCCCCTTCTTAATATATAAAAAAATAACTATTAATGGCTTACAGCAATCTCCATAGCTGTTACACCTCCCAGTATGGGAGTAGAGGATGATATAGATGGCATTTCTCTTTTGAATTAGGTCCAAGGTGACTACAGCAGTCTTAGCTGCCTCAAGCCCTTTCTAAACCAAAACTCTTAAGGCAACTACAAACTTAAAGAATCCCTTAGCTTCATCATTACCATTAACAGGTTAACATAAATATTGCTATACATAGTCACAATTCTCTCAATCTTATACCTCAAAGCAAACTCTTAACAGAACCATTAGAATTAGCATATATGATGCTATATATAGTTAACAATTTTCTCCGTCTTACAACTTTAACTCACTCATTTGAATTTTCTTGTTAACAGAACATAGGAAAAACTTCGATGTATTCACATCAAACTTAAACATTTTCTTAACTCCACAAAACCAGGGTGCATTAATATCAATAGGTTTCTGCGAACATAATTCAATCTCATAACTCCTCCTTTTCTTTATAATTTTTAAAACAGTCTCAAACCTAGTTAGAGGAACCCAAACTTATCTGTTTGAACAGATTTTAAACCGCACCGTTTTTGCTGTTAGCTCAGGTTTTTCTGTGCTGCGTTGATATTCCACGGATCTCAGCTGCGGATGCCTTGTGCTGGTTCTGGCGTCCGCCATTCTTAGCTTCTTAGCGGCTTCTGGAGCTTTTGAAATCATTTAGACTGCCTACTTTGCAGTCTACTAGGACACTATCTCCTGTGTCTCAGGTGTTTTCACCATATACATTAATAGACTCACACTTAACATTTACACTTTTTCACAAACTCACATATAACATTTTTTTGCCTTGCAAAGCATTTAGACTCATATTCAACATTTACACATTTTTACAAACTCACATACAACATATTAACATCTACTTATTTATACTTTATAGAACTACTTTAGCAAATATATTTCCTATTAATTCTTATATACTTATCTTATTTCTTATTTAAATTTACATTTACAATTAGCATCTTACAAGCTTATTACTACATGTCTTAAGACTACCTTAGATACTTCTTACAAGCTTATATTCTTAAAGGAACTCTATTGATCTATTTTACAAACTTATATAGGCTACCATTAGCATATATCTAACTTAGCAAACACCTAAAGATTTCTTAACACAGATCTAACAAGACAGAATTTTACAAACTCACATATCTTATATTCGTCTCTCTACTTCTTACTCTTAATTATTATCACCATCTCTATCAGAAAAATTCTCTTAACTAGACAGGAAGTACGTACATCATTTCTCAAGTTTAGAGTTTATAGTCAGCTTTGTTATAAAGCACTGGGATTTAGTGAGTGTTGTCGTTATAGAGTTGTGATACTTGTTGCTAGGGGATTGTAACATTCTCAGGACAAAGCCACATCCCAAAGTTGCCAGTTCTCTCAGCCTTTCCGGACCGGCAGAGATGCACTGTCAGCGGTAAACGGTTTTTAACTAGAGGCTGTCCCTTCACCCAAATTCATAGTAGTTCCCCTAAGAACTTCAATTCAAACAAACGTTTCTATCACAGCAGTACTTTTGGTTTGTTCTACTGAAAAACTTTATGCTGAGGGTGAAGTTATCATATTTAGCTGCTGTAAAGCTCTTTGCTAAAAACTGAACAGCTATTATGTGGTATTTTAAGGATTTTAAAGTGACTCGTTTGCTCTTATAGGTAGCTTTTTTGTCATCCAATTACCGTAAAAACTTTGCACAGCTATTAGGCTAAATAAGGCATTTTACCAACGGAGCCCCAAATCGCGAAGCACCTAGTTCCATATTCTTTCAATTTTTCATTGGAACTGACACCCAAACTCTTAGACGATTTTCCTCCTTATTTTTAAAAGCTGTATTTTAATTTTAGAGCTGACAAAAGTGTTTCAGGGCAATGTCGCCATCTTTAGCGGAAAAACTACATTTCCCAGAATGCATTTCCCTTATATCAGTCCATAATAATATCAGTCCCATATATCATTCCCTTACATATCAGTTTCCTTATATCAGTCACTTCCCATGTTTCTTTTCCGGTCTGAGAGTCAACTGGTTCTCTTTTACTAGACTTGCTTACAAATTCTTGCCCGGGAGGTTTGAACAAAGTTTTTTGCTTTTGCAACGGGAGATTTGAACAAGCACTTTACATTTTCAGCTATGGGACATTGGGAGGTTTCTGGTTTCTCCTCAGCTGGCTTCAACAGGTGTCTCTCCTTCATCAGACACTGGCCCCCGAATCAGAACCGCACCTGCCTCGTTAGCACGCATTGAGGCTGGCATTTCTGATAGCAACTTTCCTCGGGGCTTGTGTTTGTCTTAGCCAGTCAGTGAAAAACAAGATCATTTACAACAGCTTTTCCATAGCTCCTTCAGAGATTTTCTCCCACTGATCTTATTCTCATTTTGCTTGTTCCTTCCCCCCCAGATGCAGAGCTTCAGGTATCTATCTGTGGCTCTGTACCTCTGCTAGCTGCCTTTGGAGGTAGGGGCTTTTTTTTCTCCCCCTGAATCTGCCTCAAACTCTAGCAGCTTTGTCAGGTCATGCATTTTCTGGGGAGGAATCTGTCCCTTATGTTTCTTCAGAGTCTTTCTCCCAAACAGTTCCCAGTTTGGTCTCAGTTTATCCCCTCTACCCCAGAAAACAGTTTCCGACACTAGAGCGGTGGCTTTCCCTGCTACTGAAGGTAGGGGCTTTTTGTCCGTTTCTGTTTTCAGGGTCTGTGTGGTTTGCGTACAGACTGAAAATCTAACAACGGAGGTTTTTGCCATTTCTCAACTCCCATTAGGACAGGTGTTTTGCCTCATCAGGCCTTCACCTGGCCCAGTCCCCCAGTGGGTTGTCTTTGCTTGTCTGGGTGCTCAAGGACAGAGCTTATGCCAGAGGCAATCACCCCTCAGGGCAACACTCCCTCATCTCATCTCATCTCATCTCATCTCATCTCATCGGGAGTCAGTTGAAACAAAGCTTTTCTCAAGGAGGTGCTTTCTCTGACAGAAAAGAAAACTTTACTCCTGGATAGGTCTGTTCTGCCCTGGCTGGGCTCTTTCCCCAGACAGCGTTCTGACTCGGCAGCATGACTGCTTCAGACACAGTTCAGCTTTACTGTTTTCCCAGAAAGGTCCTTTCTCTGATAGGAAAGCTTTTTCTCAGATTTCTTTTTGTAGTTGTGGACCTTTCAACCCGGGACTTGTAGGAAAGTGGACAACTGTGCCGTTCCCACCGGCTTTAGCTTTGTTTGTTCATTAGTAATCTTCCCCTGGGTCCTGCACCTTCCTGCCTCAGCTGTGCACTCCAGGAAGTTTACCACTGCAGGAACCCTAGTATCCCCGAAATGCACTCCAACTCAGAGACACTGGCCAGTCACCTCTGGGTTTTTGGTCAGAAGCGAGGATACAATGCTAACAGTTTGCATTGCTTCAGGGGATCTTTGCTTTAGGAAGATTAGGAGCACCTTTTCATTCTGAAATGCTCACTCAAAACCTTTGCTGCCTCAGCTCGGCTGTAACTGAAAAGCTTGGGTTTTTCTGCTTTTCTCAGGTAAAGTTTCCTGCCTCTTTGGGCTCTCTGTAGCTCTTTCCCCACACTCTCCCCAAGCGTTTCCCTCAGGGTACTCTGACCCACTGTCTTTTACTAGCTTGAAGAGACAGAGCTTAGAAGGGGTTTTTAGAAACTTGTCCTTGCCTCCTGCATTGCAGGGATGATTTTTAAAGCTTGAAAGAACTTAGAGGTTTTGCTGTCTTAAGAGGTTTGTTGTTTTCCCTTAGAGCTAATCACAGGTGGTCCCCATACTAATATCTTCAGGTGATTCTACTCTCCTCTTTCTGAGAGAGGTTAGAGGCTTTAGTTTTTCTTAAGAGAGAAAGATTAAGGCTTTTTAGAGAGATTTTTTCCCCCGAATTTTTTCAAGAAAAGCTTTATAGTTTAAGAGAAAGATTTTTTTTTACCCCCAGGAGAAAGACCAACTTTTCCCAAAACTTCCCAACTTTAAACTTTGACTTCTTACACTCCCATTTTTGCTTCAGGGAGAAATTACTTTCTCCTGATGCTTGGATTTGGCTTTTCAGCTGTCCCCAGGTCAAAAGCTTCCATAGGAAACTTTTTCTTCCCCATAAGCTCAAAGAAGAGCTTTTTTTACTACCCGAAAAGCCCAAAGAAAGATTTTTTCCCCAGTTTGCTTTCAAAGCCCCCAAAGTTAGAAAATTGAGTTTTTCTGTCTAGTTGCCTTACTTATTTTTTCCTACATAATCTTATACTTCTAAGTTTTTCCTAAACTATATTACTACCCTATATCTTATACTTATCACAGATAGAAATTGAGAAAGGGATAGAAGATAGAAAATTTTGACAGAAGAGAATTTCGCTGCAGCATCGGACATCCTTCCAGTCCGCTTTCCTTTTCTCTCGAGGATAAAACCCCTGCCTTCCCAAAAAATATATATATAAAAATATATATATTCCATAACACCGGCATGCCTTTCCACTGGCAGGGCTGACTCAGCACTTTCACCAAAAACTCTGTAATAAAACTATTTTCCTTTATCTTTAGTCCCTATTACTTTGTCTTAAGTCCCTGTTCATTTGTCTTTAGTCCCCCCTTTTTTTGTCCCTTTTTTTCTTTAGTCCCTTTTTTCCCCTTTTTTTAGTCCCTTTTTTCCCCTTTCTTTAGTCCCTTTTTTCCCCCTTTCTTTAGTCCCTTTTTTTCCCCTTTCTTTAGTCCCTTTTTTTCTTTAGTCCCTTTTTTTCTTTAGTCCCTTTTTTTCTTTAGTCCCTGTTCACGGCGCCATTCTGTGGGGCGTTTACCCACAACCCCCACAGCTTCCCAGAGTTTTCTTGAGTGCGAGCAGCAGGAAATATTAGATAGAAGGATTTATAGCGGAGAATGTTGCGGAGATAAACAGATAGAAAATAAAGGATAGCCTCGAGAGGGCCTGGAACCTATTCCAACGGGCCCGGACTGTCTCTGGTCCAGGGTTTTTATAGAGACGCCAAGGGGTGGAGCAAAAGACCTCCTCCCCCAGCACAGCCAAGTGCAGACCATCTCAAACACCTGCACTCAGGCTCGTGGTCCTGATCATCCTCTATTCGGACCTGCTGGGTAAAGCCACGAGGAACCCCAGAACGGGCTCCCACACAAAACAACAATAACAACAACAGCAAAATGCTGGAGAGATTTCCATCCCAGATCTCAAGAGATATTACAGAGTATAAAAACAGCATGGTACTGGCACACACACACACACACACACACACATAGACCAATGGAACAAAATAGAAGACTCCAACATGGGTATATGTAATTATAGCCATCTGATATTGACAGAGGGGCAAAAAAACATATACCATGGGAAAGACAGCATTTTCAACAAAATGATGCTGGAAAAATTAGAGGTATACTGTAAAAGAATGACATCAGACCCATATCCATCACTGTGCATCAAATCTAACTCCAAGTGGATCAAAGACCTCAATGTGAAACCTGAAACACTGAAACTGTTAGAAGAAAATATAAGCAGTACCCTAATTGACATAGGTGTAGGGGAGGTCTTTCTGAATAGGACTCCATTTGCCCAGGAATTAAGGCCAACAATTGACAACTGGGACCTCACAAAACTAAAAAAGTACAACTAAGGAAATAATTAATTGAATAAAGGGGAATCCCATAAAATGGGGGAGAATTTTTGCCAGCTATACATCTGACAGTGGGTAAATATCCAGAATGTGGAAAGAACTACAAAAAGTGAAGAAAACAAAGAACCCAAGTAAAACAATGGGCTATGGATCTGAATAGAGAGTTTTTTTTCAGGGTTGTATTTATATATTCATACATACATATATATGTATACATATAATAATAATAATCAAAGAAAAAGAAGCCATCAATTTGAGAGTGGGGGATGAGAGAGGTATTGGAGGGAGGGCACCTGGGAGTACTTGGAGTGAGAAAAGAGAAGGGAAAAAGTGGTACAATTCTATTTTAATTAAAATGTATTAAAATTAAATGATGAGAAGCTTTAAAAACAACAGTAAAAGCAATAAAGCTTTTGTTTAAGAAGTAAAAGAAAACTACTCCAATTAATTTGAAGTTATAAGGACTAAGTAAAAAAGATAGCACAAGAACTCAATCTTTCCTTGTAGTGTAGAAGCTGCTGGGCTCCAAGCATGGCATACTTCTGTGTTTTCTCTTTCTGACTCTTTCTCCAGGCCAGTGTGGTCCCCCTCTGTTTCATGCAGACTATTCACGTCTTTTCAATACTTCTAGCTTTTGTTTTCTAATCCTTTTTCCCCATTTATTGAAAATAGATTTTTTTCTCACATAATATATCCTTATTATGGTTTCCCCTCCCCCTGCTCCTCCCTCTCACCACTTCTCCCATCCAGCCCACCCTCTTTCTGTCTGTCATTAGAAAACAAACAGGCTTCTAAGGAATAATAATAAAAATTATTATTAAGATAAGATAAATAAGGTAAAACAAAAACTAACTCATCAGAATAGGACAAAACAAACAGAAGGAAAAGAGCCTAAGAAAAGACACAAGAAATGTATACAGATGCAGAGACTTACTCACTTGTACACTCAGGAATCCCATAAAAACACCAAACTGGAAGCCATAATATATACACAAAAGACCCATGGGGTAAAAAGATAGAGGAAAAACATAAGTAAAATAAAAATAAAAAAAAATTAAAAATCCCTGACATGACATTATGAGACAAAAAAAATCTCTAAAGATGCCATTGAGTTCATTTTCTGTTGACCCTCTACTGCTGGGCATGCAGCCTACCCTTAAGAGTAGTTTGTTTCCCCCAGTGAGACTCCTTTAGAGAAAACTAATTTCTTATTTGCCAATGGTTATCAGTTGGCGACTGCTTCAGGGTTAGGAATGAGGGCATGTGTCCACTTCTCCTTTCAACTGTAGGACCCCATCTGGTATGGACCCGTGCAGGCCCTGTGCATGCTGCCCCAGTCTCTGTGAGTTCATATGTGTGTCAATCCTGTTAATTTAGAGGGCCCTATTACCTTGGTATCCTCCATCTCCTCTGGCTCTTACATGCTGCAGGCCGCAGGAATATATCATAATAACTCAGCTGGTTATGGCAAAGTCACTACCTGGAGGGATCAGGGAATTCCTCCAGAGGAAGCCAAATCCCAAGGAGTTTTTGGTGTTACTTGGCTTGTTATATATCAGCTGAATGCTGTTATGAAAATCATGTGTGCCTTCATAGTTTTTCCAATTGACTTTCCCCTAAGAAGGACTAACAGTGTAGATTGATCACTCTTTGGACATACACATTCCAGGTATTTGGAGAACAGCCTCAAGAAAGGCTTTCTCTGGAATCAGATTATCTCCCTTAGCCACTTTCAAAGACTACAGGAAACACCACCCAGGTGGGCATCCAGGTTAGTCCCAGGTGGACTAACAATAACAGCCCACATGCAAGTCTCCTGACTTACGGTAAATTCCACAAGGAGACACCGCCTAGGAGAGGTGGACGTTAAGTAATAGCTTTACACAATTTAGCTCGGGCCCTCCCTTTATATACCGGGACTTCCAGGGCACAAGAACTTGAGAGGAACGAACTGAGATGGGGAAGAACTAGATTGAAGGGCTAAAAGAGAGGACTAGAGGAATGAGATGGAAGATGAGGAAGAGCCAGATGGGGAAGAACAAGATGAGGAAGAGCCAGATGAGAGAGAAGGAGACGGGAAAGGAGCTGATAGGGGAAAGAATTAGATAGATGAGAACCTAGAAGGGACAGAACTATATGAAGGAATTAAGATAGAACCTAGAGGGGACAGTAGATAAATATAGAGAAATCAGGCAAGAAAGGAGCTAGACATGAGAACAGAACTGAAGCTGTGTATAAATGATGTTATGCCAGAGGAATTAAAGCAAGTGGACTATAGAGCTCAATGTGCTGAGATTCTATTTCCTGAAAATAGTCCTCGCCGTTAGTAGTTCTCTCTCCTGAGCCCTTGGGATGTATAATATTGAGGCTGGTTCCCCTAATATTATACAAGACTTACACTCTTTCTGTCTCCTCTTCTGAAAGGAAGCCATAATATATACATAAAGGACCTGATGCAGACCCATACAGGATCCATGCTGACTCAGTCTCTTTGAGTTCATATGTGTTTTGATCATTAGAGGGATTTGTTTTCTTGGCGTTCTCCATCCCCTCTGGCTCTTAAAGCTTCTCTGATGGTATTTGCGCAAGGCACTTATGTAGCTAGAGTTTTCCAGTCCTGCCTGGCCCACGGTCAGGATAAATCTCTCTCAACCCGCCAGTCCCACAGCCACTCAGACCCAATCGAGTAAACACACAGAGACTTATATTGCTTACAAACTGTATGGCCGCAGCAGGCTTCTTGTTATCTAGTTCTTATATCTTAAATTAACCCATTTCTATTAATCTATAAGTTGCCACATGGCTTGTGGTTTACCGGTATCTTTTACATGTTGCTTGTCATGGTGGCGGGTCTCCCTGCCTCAACCTTCCACTTCCCAGAATACTTTCTGCCTGGCTACTGGCCAATCAGTGGTTTATTTATTAACTGATCATAGCAACACATTTAACATACAGAATACCCCACAGCACACTTATCTTTGAGTATAGCAGAATGTCATTAGGAGTCATTTTATTGCTATGTTTTTTTAGTAGAAGAATAATATTTGGTTTTGCCCTAGGTCCTGGGCTATCTAGTCTCAGCTTCTTGGTCATCGCAGCATTGTTGGTTATGGGTCTATCTTGTGGAGTGGGCCTTAAATCAAATCAGATATTGGTTGGTTAGTCCTACAAGATTTATGCCACCATATCTTGCAGGCAGGACACCATTGTAGATCAAAGGGTGAACAGAGTTTTCAAAAAAATAAAAATGGCTAAGCAGTATCTCAAAAAGTGTTCATCCTTCCTAGAAATTATGGCAATGCAAATTAAAACAGCTTTGGTATTTCATCTTACCCCAGCCAGAATGACAAAGATCAACAAAACAATGAACAACAAATGCTGGTGAGGATGTGGGGAAAGAGAAACCCTCATTCACTGTTGGTAGAATTGCAAACTACTGCAGCTGCTCTAGAAATCAGTATAGAGAATTCTCAAATAAGCCAAAAATAAGTCTACCGTATGATCCATATTACACTCCATCACTGTTAAGGCAAGGCCTTTCCTTTCTTGTTTATCCCCAAGATTACACATTAATATAAATATTCCAAATTTTAAAAGTCCTATAATATTTAAAAATTAAACACTTAAAAATTGTCTATAAAATATCCAGTCTCTTTTAAAATCCAAAGTTTCTGTGAAATTCCAAACTCTCTTTAAAAGTTCAGTCAAACTCCAACAGTATAAATAATTCAACATCCAATATCTGGGATCCACTCATGATCTTCTAGACTCCTCCAAAGGCCTTGGGTCATTTCTCTAGCTTCACCCTGTGTAGTGCACACAGCTTGTTTTATAGTCTCTGGCTGGCTCCTCTTCACTACTGCTGTTGTTATTGGTGGTCATCCCATAGTATTGGCATCTTCAAAATTCTGGGGTCTGTTGCAGCAACTGGGCTGCATTTTTGCCAATAGCCCCTCCTGGGCTCTATCAGGGACTACAGCCCTGTCACTCAGAGCTTCTCTCCATGACCCCTCATGCCTTCACAGCCAGTACCATCTGGGTGACTCTTAAACTATCAAGTTTGGCTACTAGCACAAGGTAAAACCTTGTTCTCCTCTGGAACACAGATCCTGTATGCAGACCCTGTGATAATACTTCCAAGAAGTCTTAACCTCAATGATGCTGGTCTCTTCCTAATCACAGCCAATTCTTCAGCTGCAGCTGACCAAACACCAGATTCTTTACACAAATGGCCTGATAGAGTCTTTGCTTTTATCTGAAACTTTAAAGCCAGGCTTTCATTGTTTGGACTACACTCAACATTCTTTATCTTAAAGACTCCTACAGAACAGCCCACTGAAATCTCAACACTCAATGGATTTTCTAGTCCAAAGATCCAAAGTACTTTTACAATCCTCCCCAAACTTACATGGTCAAGTCTGTCATAACAACACTTCACTCCTGGTACCAGTTTCTTTCTTAGGATTATCATTGCTGTGATGAAATACCATGGCCAAAGCAACTTAGGGAGGAAAGGGTTTATTTGGCTCACTTTCACATTACTGTTTATCATTAAAGGATATCAGGACAGGATCTCAAACAGGGCAGGAACCTGGAGACAGGAGCTAATGCAGAGGCCATGGAGGAGTGCCGCTTACTGGTTTGCCTGCTTACTTACAGAATCCAGGACCACCAGCCCAGAGGTGGCACCACCCACAATGAGCTGGGTTCACTGTTAATCATTAATTAAGAAAATGCCCTACATGCTTGCCTACAGCCCTTAAGGAGACATTTTCTCAATTGAGTTTCCCTTCTCGCTAATGATTCTAGCTTACATCAAGTTGACATCAAACTAGCCAGCACAGTTAGCTAAGTCCTCATTGCCTCCAACTGTCACTTTTCTTCTTCATCAGAGCTAACTCTCTAAGGCATGGGTCTGTAATCCTGGCACTCAGGAAGCTGAGACAAAAGGATCTTGAGTTTGAGGCCAACCAAAGCTACATAATGAGTGCTGGGTTAGCTTTGACTACAAAGTGATACAATGCCTTAAAAATGATAGATAGATAGATAGATAGATAGATAGATAGATAGATAGATAGATGATAGATAGATACGTACATACATACATACATATGTAGATGCATAGATAGATACATAGATAGACAGGCAGACAACTAAGGAAATCCTGCCATTTGCCACAACAGATGGCTCTACAGGATATAATGCTTAATGAAATAAGTCAAGTATGGAATGAAAAATGTGGTTTGATTTCACATATTATGTGGAAAATAAAAAATTCAACTATACAGAGATAGAGGATAAAGAAGTAGCTACTGGGAAAAAGACAACTGGGGAGAAATAGGAAATATAGATCAGGAGATACACAGTAGCAGAGGAGTAGGATGATCGAGACTATAAATTTAATGTACAATGTGAGTATAGTTAATAATAGTTTATAAATGTTAATTTGCTTAATAATCATTTTATTGTCTACATGTATCCCATAATACCATGTTACTTACATTAAATATACACAATAAAATTTATTTTAAAAAGAAACATTTGTTCAAGAAAATATCTACTGTTTTAGACATTCCTTATTCCTACTCTAGCTCCATTATCTGTATATCTGTAAGAGTAGACAAACCAAGAAAACCAGCAACTATGCTGTCAATGTGAACTAACTTGATTTGGAAAAGAGTTCAGTGTAGCCGAAAGTTGCCCAGTCCTGCTCAGTACCACAGCTGCCATTATTATAATACTCACCAAGAGGCTTGATATTAATTATTTATCAACACACAAGGAAAAGTGACTGCTGAACCCTGCCAAGACAGGGCAATAATGGTCTTTCAAAATATTCTGCTTCTGAAAATGGTCTGTCAGATATTCTACACCTATAGCCAAAAGTGGATGCCCCAACATTACAGAGGAACTTTGGGTGACTGTCCAGGCAGCCAGATGTCTCTGTCATTTCTAGAATTTTGGAAGTTGCTTGCAATGCACTTCTGGTTTACTCAGATAATATCCTTCTGGGGTCTTTGCTGGAGTTGAAAACAAGATAGTTATAATTACAGTTTTCCTTGGTTACAATAAAAGGTGAATTAGACATGAAACTTTAGACTTACAAATATAGGATAGATGATAGAGTATTTTCTTTAATTTTACTAAATACAAATAGACTAAATATTATAACTGTAATTCTTGCTTGATAACTGTTTTGTTATATGTAATTTTACTATGTTAAAATGAAAACCTTCCTTTTTGATTAGACAGAAAAGGGGAAATGCTGTGGGATGGTCTTTATGTATGCTGTGAATATGTGCTGCTACCATTGGTTAATAAAGAAGCTGCTCTGGCCTATGGCAAGACAGGCTATAGCCAAGCAGGAAATTCAAAGAAAGAGCCAGGGAGGAGGGAGGAGTCAGAGCAGATACCATCCAGCTGCCCAAGGAACACAGCAGACCGGTAATGCCGCAGCCATATGGCAAAATATAGATGAATAGAAATGGGTTAATTTAATGTGTAATAGCTAGCTAGCAATAAGCCTGAGCCATAGACTAAACGATTTGTAATTATTAAGCTTCTGAGTGATTATTTTAAAAGCTGCTGTAGGACTGTGGGACTGGGGCAGGACAGAGAAAAGTGTCTAACTACAGTTCAGAGAAGCTCATGCCCTGGGTTTTGTGGAGGCAAGAAACACACTAAAAGAATACCCAGAAATCTAACAAGGTGAACCAGAGAATGAGGTAGTTATAAAGGGTCTTGAAAAGCTCCAATGTGCATTTTATGTTTGGAAAGATGCATACTTCTGCAAGTCTGTATGCACACTGAAAAAAAGATGGAAAATTGCAAGTGTATTCTACTTGTCCCTGGAAGAAAATGAAGCATTGTGCAGGCACAAAGAAGACATGAGAAAATGAGAACGTAAAAACTGTGAGAGATTTGTAAATATGAATATTTAATGTGACTCAATTAACACATATATCTATTGGCAAAGGGCATAAACATTGATGGTTTAAAGTTTTTTAAGAATGACTTTTGAATAACAGTTGGGATGCCTATAACCTATTCCAGGGATTCTCAATCTCAGAACTATGATACATACACTGAAAGTTTTGCACTCTCCAATTGCTCATTATATATGGATATATATATAATATATATATATAGGATATATATATATCCTACAGCCTTAGTTAATGTATTAGTTATTCAGTATTTGTGTGGAACCCTCATGGTTTTCTATATTCAAAATCATACCTTCATTTCTCTTTTTCATCTAATTACCCTGGTTTGGATTTCTAGTCCTATATTCAATAGAAACAGCAACTGTGACCTTTCTGTCTTGTTTATGATCTTAGAAGAAATATTTCAACTTAAGACCTCCAAATAGTCAAAACAATCTTGGCCAGAAAGAACAAAAGTAGAGACATCATACCACCTAATTTCAAAAGACATTACAAAGCTACAGTAATCAACACAGTATATATAACTGCTATAAAAATAGACAAATTGACCAGTGGAATAGAGAGCCATTGTTCTAAAGTACACATAAAAATCCCCCAAGATAGACCACATTCTGAGATATAAAACAAAGCTCAAAAAAGGTTAAAGGAATCTAAAGACAGAATGTTTTCTCAGTATAATAGAATTAACTAGAATTAAATAGCAGAAAAATACAAAAGTTCCATGCACTTAGAAATTAAGCTATAGGCATTTAAATATACTATTTAACAGTTTCAAGTAAAATAAAAACATTCTGAACTAAATGAAAATGAGTATACAGTTAACAAAAAAATTTAGAAAGCATTAAAGTAGTGGTTAGAAGGAAATATATTACAATAAATACATACAGTAGAAAAAAAGGTCTAAAATTAATAGCCTAAGTTATAACATTAAGAAATAGGACAAGAGCAAATTAAACTTAATGAGCAGTCAAAAATTGGCAAGAAACAGATTGAAAATGGGAGACAAGAAACTCTATGAACCCAAAAATGACTTCCTTGAAAGAAATCAAACTGATAAATCTTTAGCCATGTTAATCAAGATAAAAGGGAAAAGAAACAAATTACCAACATCAAGAAAATTAGCTTGATGCTGATTAGCTACAAAAAAGTCAGGAAAAATATTTCATTCATATTAGCTCCTAAAATAAAATACTTAGAAATCAATTTAACCAACAAAGTAGCATCTCTGTATTCAAAACTATAAAATGTTGACAAAAGAAACTTGAGAAGACAGAATAAATACATCTTTGGAGCATCTATAGTCATTGCAGATATAGTCAAGTTTAAAAAGTTATAATAATTGCCATCATTATAAGAAGAGGCTGACTTCAAAATAATGTACAGAACTATATGAAGATGGAAGCAAGGATTGAAGTGATGCTTTTATAAGCAAGCAAGCAAACAAACCAAAAAGCCAAGAATTGCTGGCAAGTGAAAGAAAACAGAATAGGTTAGGTAAAGGAAATTCTCTCCTAGAACTTTGAAAGGAGTGCAGCCTTTCCAATACTGTGGTTTTCCAAAGACCCTTAAAATTGTGAGAAAATATATTTCCATGTTTCATTCGATCTGTTTACTGCTCTAGTTAGCCATGTCAACCTGGGAGAGTGGGCCTAAAAATGAGGTGCTCTAAAGTCTTATGCAAAAGCCAACTTTATTCAGAACATCAGATAATTTATACTCTGAGGGTTAAGAAGGCTCACCTGAGCAAAGTATACAATTACAAGGACAAGCCACATGTGGCAAAAACTTTTTTTTTTCCATAGAGGTGGATGAGTAACAACAGCTGAAATAAACTCATACCTATTCACTACACCTGGTAGGGGCACAAAAGCACATTCCAAGAACAATTCTGTGCTTTTGAACAAACTGAGGTCACAAGACTTTTGTTTTCTTGGAGTTTTCTCACAAGCACTCAGAATTTCCCTTACACGACTCCATTCTTGGACTGTGTTCTGACACTATCCAGTTTGAAATCCTTTCAGGAGCCTTAGGAATCAATACAAGAGGCAAAGCTCTCTCTACTCCTTTACCTTGTAGTACTTTCTGTGGTTGTAATATTCCTAGTCTATGTGCTTTAAACACTTTTCCATGAATATTGAGGCTTTCTTTTTTTCCTAGAATGATATAGGGTATGGAGTGTGGCTGGAGCACTGCATAGTTATCTGTTACTAAGCTGGGATTTTAGTGTTGCCTGGGATTTTGTCTTTCTTGTGATTTCTACAATAATCTTGGAGATAAGTCTCCAGATAACATTTCAACTCTACTGAAAGCATGCTCAAACTACACAAAAAGTATTTTTTGTGGTACAACAAAAACAAACATTTAATAGTATTGAGTTGTGTATTTAAATGGTTAATATGGTATATTTTATGTTATCTATTTTTACCATAATTAAAAAATAATAGTATTTCCTCACACATCTCTTACCCAAATGATCTTCACGTTGGTGCCAAGTACAATTCACAGACTTGGAAGCTGTATGGCACCAATGGATGGATAATGAAAATAAACTTTTAAAGTTGGACAGATGAAGAGCTTGACCTATGTCTCCTCTCTTCATCAAATTCTGGAGCCTGCTTTGTAGGTGCAACAACTTATGGCACCACATCCTAGAAGACAAGAGAGAGTAACAATATAACATAATTTTACGAGGCCATGGAAATAATGCTACAATGATAACTATAGCTATAAGTATTATAAAACAATAGGTTTAATGATCTCAATTAGACAAACCAGATATCTGAAAAGCACAGTTTTTTAAATTTGTTGTATGGGAAGAGAGGGAGAAAGCCATGTAACCAAGATAAATCTATGTGGCTCTTGATGTGAACTTATTTAATGATCTGACAAATAAGTAGTAAAGTTACTAAAAACAAAATGCTAATTTTGAGTGGACTTGTGTATATATGTATGTGGGTTTGATAATAGGGACTGAATTTTATGCTGATTTATGGGATGAAACTAATAACATAAAAAGCCCATAGCTAGAGACTCAAAAGAATTTAGTGATTTCTTGGGAGGATTGTGAAATAAGAGGCTACGAAGTTGGTAACTAAAGTTAAATTTATTGAGCTTTTGTGGATGAGAGCAAAGAGGAGAATAATGAAAGGGCTCTATTGATATACATATGGCTTATATTTATTTTCTTCTCTGTTTCTTGTTTCTTACCTCCTGCAAACAGGTATTATCTATGATGGGCCCCATAAATGAGAGATGGATTTTCTATTTTTAAAATGTTGAAAACACAAAAAAGGAATGCAGATTAAGTTAATATGTGATTTGTAAAGTCTAAAATATTTGCTGTCTCTTCAAAGAAAAAATCCTAACCCACAGTATAATACTTAGTTTTTACTCAAATACACCCTGCAATATAAAAATAAGTCCTTCCAAATCCACTCTTAAGCAGCTGTAAATTCATTCATTTTGTCCAATAAATATTAACATATATTAATTATATATATAGAGAGAGTGCATCTATATTATTATATATTATATATACCAGAATTCATCTCTCTCTGCTTGCTTGCTCCTGATATCAAAGTTACAATTAGTTGCTACTTTTGCCAAGCCTTCCCTATCACGATGGGCTACCTCAAACCATTAGCCAAAATAAATCCTTCCTTTTAAAAGTTGTTCTGTCAGATATTTTGTCATAGCAATGAGAAAAGTTACCAACACAACCAGGTCACTTAGGAAAGAGGAAATGTTGGCACCATATTTCCATTTCTCTTGTTTTCTTCAATATATAATGCCTTCTGCCATGTGATGATAGAACAAGAAGACCTTCACGAGATATTGCCCTTCCACTGTGGACTTGGGAGCCCTCAGAACTTTTATTAAATTAATTAATAAGTTGTTTTTTATGCTACTACAAGAGCATTTAGGAATTTGAATTTGCAGTTGATAGTATATATAAAATACAACAGATTTTTGTATTTTGACCTTGCTAAAATCACTTTTTCTTCTAGTAACTGTTTTTGGAGATTTCTTAGGATTTCCTATATAAGGGATGACATGTATGAACAACAGTTTTATATCCTGCTTTCTAAACTTTGTGCCTCATATTTCTGCTTCTTGTATTCTTGTAAATTATATATATATTAGAGTTAGGAATTCAAGTACAATACTAAACAGGAATACATGGCTTATCCTGTTTCATTTTTAAATAAAATTTTATTTTTGGATTATTTTAAAATTTAGTGTAGGCGAACTTCAAGTACTATATTGAATAAGTATGGGGAGAGTGGATCAAGAACAGAGAGGGAGAACAAGGAATAGGAGACCATGGTAAATGAAGACCACATGAGAAAAGGAAGAAACAAAGTGCTAAAGAGGCCCACAGAAATCCACAGATACCCCCACAAAAGACTGCTGGCAATGGTTGAGAGACAGCCAGAACTGACCTACTCTGGTGATGGGATGGCCAAACACGCTAATAGTTGTGCCAGAAACCCCATCCAAGGACTGAGGAATCTGGATGCAGACATCCACGACTAGGCCCCGGGTGGAGCACTGGGAGTCTAATTAGTGAGAAAGAGAGCGAGAATTGTTGAAACCAAGGTTGGATAAAGCACAGGGACAAATAGCCAAACGAATGGAAACACATGAACTATGAACCAAAGGCTGAGGGGCCCCCAACTGGATCAGGCCCTCTGAATAGGTGAGACAGTTGATTGGCTTGATCTGTTTGGGAGGCATCTAGGCAGTGGTACCAGGTCCTGGGCTCGCTGCATGAGATAGCTGTTTGAAACCTGGGACTTATACAGGGACGCTTGGCTCAATCTGGGAGGAGGGGACTGGACCTGCCTGGACTGAGTCTATCAGGTCGATCTCAGTCCTCAGGGGAGGCCTTGCTCTGGAGGAGGTAGGAATGGGATGTCGGCTGGGGGGAAGAGGAGGGGGGCAGGAAGGGGGAGAACAAGGAAATCTGTGGCTGTTATGTAGAACTGAATAGTATTGTAAAATAAAATAAAATATTTAGTGTAGACGAATTTCTAAACAGACTTATTAAATAAGAAACACAGAGCCATATACCGGGGTGAAAGCCATAGAGATCAGAGAAATGGCTCTGTGTTTTTTATTTAATAAGACTGTTTAGAAATTCATCTACAATTTAGAATTATTTATTTTACTTTATGTGCATGAATCTTCTACCTGTATGCATGTATGTGTGCTATGGGATGTTCTGTATGTCCTGTGGGAGCTCTTCTTGGGTTCTTTGTGGCGTTACCCAGCAGGTCCGCATAGAGGATGATTAGGACCATGGGCCTGAGTGCAGGTGTCTGAGATGGTCTGCACTTGGCTGTGCTGGGGGATGGTCTGTATGTCAAGTTGTTCTGATTGATCAATAAATAAAACCTGATCAGCTGTGGCTAGGCAGGAAGGATAGGCGGGACTAACAGAGAGGAGAAATAAAAGGACAGGAAGGCAGAAGGACTGACTACCAGCCGCCGCCATGACCAGCAGCATGTGAAGATGCCGGTAGGCCACCAGCCACGTGGCAAGGTATAGATTTATGGAAATGGACTAATTTAAGCTATAAGCACAGTTAGCAAGAAGCCTGCCACGGCCATACAGTTTGTAAGCAATATAAGTCTCTGTGTTTACTTAGTTGGGTCTGAGCGGCTGTGGGACTGGCGGGTGACAAAGATTTGTCCTGACTGTGGGCAAGGCGGAAAACTCTAGCGACATATGTGTACCTTGTATGCAGATATGTGAGGCATGTTTATCAGGCATTTTATCAAAATATTGATTTCACAAAATAAATTATTAAGTGTTATCTCTCTAGCTTTATTTAAAAAGTTATGCAAAATATTGGTAATGTTTCTTCCTATTTTTTTGAGATTTTATTTATTTTTATTGTATAGGTATTAGCATTTTGTATATGTATTGCCTGTACTGTGCATCATAATATGCATGCAGTACATATAGAAGCCAAAAGAGACCATCAGATCCTCTAGAATTGGAGTTACAGATGTTTGTGAGTTGTCATGTGGGTTTTGGGAACTGCACCTGGGTCCTCTGAAAGGGTAGCCAGTGCTCTTAAGTACTGAGCCAACTCTTCATCCCCCATATTCCTTCCTTCAATGTTTAGCAGAATTTCCTAGACAAAAAACTAAATGCAGGAGGACAAAATGACTCAGCTGAGTTTGATCTCTAAGATCCACATGGTGGAAGGAAAGAATTAACTTTCTCAAGTTATCTTCTGACCTCCACATACATGTTGTGGCATATGTACATGTACACATACACATAAAATAAGTAAAACGCAATTTTAAGAATTAAATGTAGGGCCAGTAAGATGGTGCAGTGTGTAAAGGCATTTATTGCCAAATCTGAAGACCTGAGTTTGATCCTCAGGACATACATGTTAGCAAGAGATTCCTGCAAGTTGTTCTCTGACCTTTACATGTGCGTATATGTGCGTGCATAAAAAAACCAAAGGCATCCAAAATCCATCCAATGAAATAATAGAAAAACAAATCTAGAGAATGAAAGGGACATCCAAAAACAAGATGCATTTATAATCCCAAATAGTCATAACCAGAGAAAGGTCTTTCTATGACATATTATAGTCAAGATGTCAAAAATACAAAGCAAATCTGTAACATTAAAGGCTATAATAGAAAACAAAGAAAAGCACTTATTCATCTACAAGGCAAGCACATTAGAATAGTATACATCTCATCAGCAATGCTAAAATCCAGGAAAGCATGGAATGGTATAGCCAATCCTTAGAAGTAAACAATTGCCTATCAAGATTGCAATATTGAAAAACCGTATTTTTTGAGTTTCATATAAATAGGAAAGTTTATTATAGATTCATAAGTAGGAGTAAAAGAAGGCAGGAAAGAGGGAGGGAAGAATGTTTATAGAGAACAGGGCTCTTGCATAAGAGGAGGGGTCCTAGGAGATAGGATACTATCAAGCTGCTGGGGCCTTTTTGAAAAGGACTGATGGCAGAAACAAGGATGAAGTATGGGGAGGGGTATGAGCTGATTAGTCCAGTTGTCCCAGCAAGGTGTTTAGGTGCCTCCTCTCATGTAGTCACATGGAAGCTTTAGGCAAAAGTACTCACTTAGGAGATAAAACAAACAAACAAACAAACAACAACAACAACAACAACAAAAAAAACACCAAGAATTAGAACCCTCTTCTGGCATTTTTCCAGTAAGGGCATTTTTGGAACTGCTGCTTTGAGGTCCTTACCCTACCAGACCAGTTTCTGTCTCCTCTTCTCATCATTCTCCTCATCTAAAGAAGTAACCCTGAAATCAATTAGGAGTCAGACAAGGGATCAGAGCCCACAAATACTTCAGCAATTCTGGCATCCAGTAGTACGGGACCAAGGACAATTTTAGTTTATGGCCAAGGGCATGAATTGGAGCCCCTACACCTAAACTGTCTGTCCTGTTTTTTTTTTTTTTTTTTTTAATCTCCTGTCCTCATCATTCTTTCCTCTGAAGAAGTAACCTTAGTTGCCATTAGGGAATTGGGGTCATGATCTACATGGCCTTTTAAAGCTGAGTAGGGTTGTCAGGTGCAGCAGTTTTGGTACTCCTGCAGTGGGTCTATCCAAGGGACCTTGAATGTTCATCAGTGGTTTTATTTGAATAACTGTCAGATGTAGGGTGGAAAGGAAGTCCTTGGCTGGTGCCTGTAAAGAGATATAAGAAAGTAAAGACAAGAGTTATTAGCATTCCTGTGAAGTTGAAGCCTGGATTGCCTTGGAGACCCTGAATTGTGGAAGATGCCAGAGCCGTGAAATGCCTGTTGAGGAAAGCTGCTAACAGGGAGTGGAACCAGGCCAAGAGAGAGAGAAGTGTGTTGCAGTCAACAAAGCTGAAAGGAGTCTGATATCTGAAGAGCATTTTGACATCAGACATGGAGATGCTGAGTTTGAAATCTGCCCAGCTGGTTTTTGGTTTTGCTTTGGTCCAGTATTTCTTCACTATGTTTCCTTTCCTCCATTTTGGAACAGTAATATATATCCTATGCCATTATATGATGGACATATATGATCTGTTTTTTTCATTTTGATTGCACAGGGGTTACAGTTAAGAGATTACATGAATCTCAGAAGAGACTTTGAACTTCACACTTTTAAACAAGTTTGAGAGTTTAAACAAGTTATAGACTATAGGAACTTTTGAAGTTGTACTAAATGCATTTTGCATTATGGTATGGCTACAAGCCTATGGAGGCTAGTAGTGGAATGTGGTGGTTTGAATAAAAATGGCCCCTATAGGCCCATGAGAAAAGGCACTATTAGAAGGTGTGGCCTTGATGGAGTAGGTATGGTTGTGTTGAAGGAAGTGTGCCACTGGGGCATGGGGGCTGCACTGAGGTTTCAAAAGCTCAAGCCAGGCCTAGTGCTGGAAGGCCCTGCTGGTTGGAGGTTGCAGTCTACCATGGCCTGGCAACTCTCTCTGAGCTCAGCAACATGGACTACTCCCTCCCCCTGGGGGAAGGCACCCTGTTCTCTACCTGACCTTATTTGGAGACTGTCTCTAGGCCCAGATCCCTGACTTCTCTATAGTGTGATCTTGGATGCATTTCTCTGCAGAAGCTTTTCTCCCCCCCCCCCCCCCCCCCCCGTTGCCTATATGGTAATTAGACATTGTGCTAGGAACATTAGGATAGGACTATGCTTCCACATATGATAACTAAGACTTGTACTAGGAGCTTTATGATAGGAGTGTGCTGTTTAATGCAAATTAGGTGATTCCCTAGTTACTATTCCCAATCCTATATATTCCCTATACTCTGGGATAAAGCTGAGCAGATTCACCTAAGTTGTCTCCCAGAGAGTTGTCTCTGTCATGTTCACAGGCTGTCCAAGGCTTTCTGTCATTACTTCTGCCCCTTGTCCTTGTGGACTGGTGGCCAACAGGCTGCAAAGAAAAGGGAGAGCCACAGCCTAGTGGCTCAATGTCTCTTCCTGCTGCCTGCTGATCCATATGTAAAACTCTCAGCTACCTCTCCAGGGCCATGTCTGCCTGCATGACACCATGCTTCCTGTCATGATGATAATGGACTTTTAAAACTCTTAACTATAAGTTGGTCTCAATTAACTGTTTTCCTTTATAAGAGAAAAACAGGTTATTAGCATTCTAAATCCTATGCAGAGAACCAAGAGAGGCCCAAAGAAAGGACATTTTAAAATGTCAGAATTAAAGTTCATCAGCATCTCTTGATGGGCTCAAAACATCTATTCATGGGACTCTTCTCAAGGGTTTTTCTTTGGTCTCCAAAGCTGGGCTCCTGAGTGATAAACTCAGGATTAGTTTTCAGGCATTTTGATAGCTGTTGGAGTGGCTAGTATCAGTGTGAAATCTTTCTCAGGTAACTTCTAGAGGAGGAGAGAGAGGGTAGATTTAGCCATCATTTGACTTTTAAGTTAAAACAATAGTAGGAACGTCTCTCTTGGCTGCAAGGTCATAATGTTCTATATCTGAGCAGCATCTTCCATATCAAGAAGAAAATCCTCAATGAGAAAATATTGCCTAAATATTACCTCATACAGGTTTGTGATCTCATGAACTGCTAAAAAAAAAACCAGTCATTTTCATCTTTGGTTATAATTTCATGTTTGGTGCTTAAGGCCATGAAGATGACCAAAATTAACCATTTTTTTCTTTTTGGTTATCAAGGCCAGTTGAGAATGTTGTCCTTAGGAGTCATTTTATCTTGAAAGGAGCCTCTAAAAACACACAAAAATCAGTTGCTCCATCTGTTGAGAATGAGCCAAAGGCCTCACTGGACTATTGACTTCACTTGGAAGCATCAAGTACATATTCCTCTGTGTTGATTCTCTTCATAAATCTACTTTTAAAATAAAGATACAGATATGCCAGACAAGAATAACCTAAAGCAATTTATGACCAGCAAGCTTACAGTAGTGTGTAAAGGACCCTCAAGCATAAAATAGAGTCTCAATCACAAGGGCACAAAATAATTTTATGATGGGAGTAGATGAATTACTAGCTAAGAATCCATTATGTCTGTCTTAGTTAGGGTTCTCATTACTGTGAAGAGACACCATGACCACAGCAACTCTTATGAAGAAAACATTTAATTGGGGTGGCTCACTTACAGTTTCAGAGGTTCAGTCCATTATCATCATGATGAGGAACATGGAAGCATGCAGGCAGATGTGCTGGAGTAGGCAACAGGAAGTCAACTGAAACACTGGGCAGTATCCTGAGCATAAGAAACCTCAAAGCCTGGCCCACAGTGGCACACTTCCTCCAACAAGGCCATACCCACTCCAAAAAAGCCACACCTCCTAATAGTGCCACTACCTATGAGATTATAGGGGTCAATTACGTTCAAACTACCACAGTGTCCAACACAGTACTGTAGCAAGTCTTTCTCTGTACTGCCAGCTCCCAAATAATGACATGGAGACTTATTATTAATTATGAAAGCTCAGCATATAGCTTAGGCTTGTCCCACTAGCTCTTATAACTTAAATTAACCCATTTATATTAATCTATGTTTTGCCTCATGGCTTTTTACCTTTTTTTCCATCTTGCACCTCCTGTTTCTTCTGCAGGTCTTCTGGTATCTCTCCCATGCCTAGATTTATCTCCTTTTCTTGTCTCTTTCTGCCTGGAAGTCCTGCCTAACCTCTTCCTACCTGGCTATTGGTCATTCAGCTCTTTATTATACCAATCAGAATGTGCCTTGGCAAAGACACATACTCACAGTGTACAAAAAGATCATTTCACAACACAGTAATCCAACAAACTTTTAATACTAATAGGGGAGAAAGAAAATAACAACAACAACAACAACAACAACAAAAAAAAAACTCAAGCAAACCAGAAAACCAATCCCCCAAACATAGAAATTATCAAAACTCAAAAAAAATGTAAATGATTTTAACTCAATAAAAGATACAGACTAGCTGACTGGATTAAAAAACAGGATCCATCTATCTATTGTCTCTGAGAATATCCCTCACTGGAAAAGATACAGAATGAGAATGAAAAGATAAAAATCAATCTGTTAAGTAAATAGAAGCTAAAAACAAGCTATTGTAGCCACTATGATATCAGAAAAAAAGTAGGTTTCAAACCAAAATTAGAAGAGATAAAGAAACCATATTTATAAAGAAAACAATCAAGAATATACAACAATCACAAATATATGGACTAAATGTTGGGGTTTACAATTTCATAAAAATATCAATGAATATAAAATCTCAGAGGTACTCTAAAATAATAGTAATTTTACACTCCATTCTCATTTACAAATGGGTCATACAAACTAAAAGTCAACATAGTTCAAATGAGCCTAACACATGTATACTGTGTATTCCATCCGAAGAAACAAAATATACATTCTTCTCAGTAGAACATGGATTATTCTGCTGAATATTCTATGGAAATTTCAAAGAAATTCCTAAATTCAAATAAAACTGAAAGCACAACTTAACAGAACCTTGTTTATATAACAAAAGCATTTCTAATAGGAAAGTTTTTGAGTGCTTTTATTAAAAATCAGAGAATCTCAAAAAAATAATTTAATGATGCATATCAAGATTTCAGAAAAACAAGAACAAGTCAAACTCTTTGGTTATATTTTGTATATGCTCTAACAAATAAAGCTTGCCTGAAGATCAGAAAGCAAAGCCAGCCACTAGTAACCCATAGAGGCCAGGCAGTGGTGGCACACACCTTTAATCTCAGCACTTGGGATCTCATGCCTTTGTTCCCAGTACTTGAGAGCACACACACCTTGAATCCTGGAACTAGTGAGGTTGAGACAGAAAGTGATATGGCTGGGCAGAAAAAGAAATATAAGGCAGGAGGAGACAGGAGCTCAGTCTTTTCAGGTGAGGAGTTGGTGAGGTGAGAGGTGGCTGTGACTTATTCCTTTGTCTCTTGATATTTCAGCATTTAACCTGATATCTGGCTCCAGGTTTTTATTAAGACCTGTGGTAATATTGTGTTCCCCAAAATATTGTGCACCCTAATAAACTTATCTGGGGTCAGAGAACAGAACAGCCACTAGATACAGAGGCCAGAAAATGCTGGCGCTCACATCTTTAATGCTAGCCTTATGGAGGCATGAATCTCTGAGTTAAAGGCCACACTGGAAACAGCCAGGCATGGTAACAAAAGCCTTTAATCCCAGGAAGTGATGGCAGGAAGCAGAAAGGTATATACGGCATGAGGACCAGGAACTAGCCTGGTTAAGCTTTTAGGCTTTTGAGCAGCAATTCAGCTGAGATTCATTCTGGATGAGGACTCAGAGGCTTCCAGTCTGAGGAAACAGGATCAGCTGAGGAACTGGCGAGGTGAGGAAGCTGTGGCTTGTTCTGCTTCTTTGATCTTCCAGTATTCACCCCAATACCTGGCTTCAGGTTTGATTTTATTAATAAGACCTTCTAAGATTCATGCTACACCTGACACCCAACGTTCATGGTATGAATTCACGAAAAAGCTGCTTGCCTGTGGCCTTTTGGGCTCCAGCTCAGACCTAAGCTACCCTCAGCTGGTTGTAGTGGAGGAGCACCCTGGTAGGATTTGCTGAAGAAGGGAGAGGCAGGAAGATCCTGAGTTTGAGGCCAGCCTGGGAGGCTTGCTAAGAAGAAGCTGTGGCTGGGGCTGAGCCACAAACGGTGGTGGTAGGACCATGGAGGCAGCGGCTGCTGCTCTGAGTTGCTGGCTTCTTCTCATCATGTTGGTGACTGCGGTGATGCTGCTACCTGGGACAAAGGGTTTACTGCTGCTTGTTCAGAGAACAATTGCCAGGACCATTGTGTTACAAGAAAGCATTTGCAAAGGTCAGTTTGGAAAATTTGGCAAGACAAATGGTGGAGAGAAATTGCTGTGAAGATTTTCTTTTCTAAGGAAGAACACTCATGGTTCCAAGAGACAGACATTTATCAGACTGTGATTGCTCCAAACCACAGAGGAGGCACGCGCGCACGCACACACACACACACACACACAAATTCTAAAGGGAACCATGACCATGCCTAACAGCAACTTTGAAATCTTCAAAAGGATGATGGGACCCCACAAAGATGATTCCACATGGACTATGGTAAAGCCATTAAGCTGATTAACACTGTGGAAAGATCAACTTTGGACTACCAACTGCTCAGGACAATTTCGAGTTGGGTAACTGAGATGGTTCAAATTCACGACTACTGGAGCAAGGACTTGAGACAGCCCTGAACTTTCCCATTATGCAGAAACTGAACACATGATACAGGACTTGACAATTGACCCAAAATTTTTCTTTTCAGGATTTCCTAAAGATGTCTTCACCCCCATAAAGCAGGAAGTAATTTTAAGAAAATGATGCCCACATTCCCAAGATGTGGGATGGGAGGTTTTGGTTGTTTAATAAGTTATGGATATTGTCATTGTTTATGATGATTGGTTACAAGTTGTTAATTGTTAATGGTCAGGAAAAAGGCTGAACAAGGAGATTAGATTCAGAGTTTTTGTTTAAAAAAGAAAAAAGAGAATATAGATATGAGGAAGATCATTGAATCTACTCTGAGGAAAAAAAGATGAAGAAATAATAGGATAAATGGGAATCTACTCTAAAAAGAAAAAGGGGAAGATATAAAAATGACAAAACATAGATTATTGAATCTATTATGAAAAGAAAAAAAGAGAGAATATGGATATAATAAGATAAAAAGGGAGATTATTGAATCTACTTTTTAAAAGGAACTACTTGTTTTACATAGGATAAGTAATGAAAATTTTTATCTGAGTTTATCAAATATTACTGGACTGGACATTGTTAATATATATAATGGAGTTTTTTGTCTGAATCTGTCAAATGTTAATGGACTAGACATTTTTAGAAAAGAAACTCACTAAAGAGGTATAAGTGCATAAATTTGAAAGATATAAGATAGTTCTGTTAGTAATATAAGTTAGGATAGAAAGTGAATCAGGTACATTTTGGACTTACCAAAATAGGATAGATAATAGAATTATTTTCTCTGAGTTTGTCAAATGCAACTGGACTAGACATTGTTTAAGTATTTATTGCTTGTATATATTGTATATAGTTATTGTACTTATTGGATATAGTTTTTCTTGTATTAGTTATAAGCTTTTTAAATTTTAGACAAAAAAGGGGAAGTGTGGTGATACTGTGTTCCCCAAAATATTGTGCACCCTAATAAACTTATCTGGGGTCAGAGAACAGAACAGTCACTAGATATAGAGGCCAGAAAGTGATGGTACTCACACCTTTAATCCTAGCCTTCTGGAGGCAGAGATTCATCTGGCTCTCTGTGAGTTGAAGGCCACACTGGAAACAGCCAGATGTGGTAACAAGAGCCTTTAATCCCAGGAAGTGATGGCAGGAAGCAGAAAGGTATATACGGCATGAGGACCAGGAACTAGCCTGGTTAAGCTTTTAGGCTTTTAGCAGCAGCAGTTCAGTTGAGATTCATTCTAGATGAGGATTCAAAAGCTTCCAGTCTCAGGAAACAGGATCAGCTGAGGAATTGGCGAGGTGAGGAAGCTGTGGCTTGTTCTGTTTCTTTGATCTTCCAGTATTCACCCCAATACCTGGCTTCAGGTTTATTTTCAGTAATAAGACCTTCTAAGATTCATGCTACAAAGACCAATTAGGATTCATGCTACACCTGGTGTCCAACTTTTGGGGCATGAATTCATGAAAAAGCAGCTTGCCTGTGGCTTTGCAGCTATTGGTACAGGCCAGAGCTACACTCAGCCAGAGTCACTACCCTGCCAGTTGTTTTCAGACAGGGGTTTCCCTTTCCTGGTGGCTCATGGGCTTTCAATGGACCCCCTTCTAGGGCTCCTGCCACACTAGGTAGCTGTCTCACTACACTGTCATCTGAATCATCGTCAGCAGATTTGGTGAGTCAATTGGGATTTCTTAAAGGGGGAAATAATTTTAAAAAAGACAAGAGTGAGATTTTTTTCCACATTAAAAAATGGGAAACATTATTACAATAGAGGGAGTTAGGTCTCTGTTTGATAATACACTAGACAGTTTGAAAATGGAGCAATTAAATAAGAGGAAAATTAATTTAGATGGAATTTATGTAATGTTAATTATAAATATCTGTTTGATCATTTTTGTTTTATCATTAAAAAAGTAGGTTAATATGAGTGCTGAGATAAAGGTTTTAGAAAAACTTGTTAAAATAGATCATAGAGATATTCAGACCCAGACAGAGGAATTTAAAGGAGAACCAATCTCAGCATTGCATTATAAGGTTACAGAGAAACAGCCTAAGACTTTCAAATAGCCAACCTTAATTTATCCAGTAACCTTCCAGGAACTACCAAATAGATATCCTCAAGGCTATGTAAAAGCTGAATGGATTCATGTGCAAATGTTAGATTTGAGGAGATTCAAAGAAGCTATAGTCTCATAGGACATGCATTTAGCTTTTGTGAAGCAAATGTGAAACTCTGGTCAACTTGTAATAGAATTATCACTCAAGACTGGAGACATTTGGTTACAGCAGTCTTGGAGGCTAGTCCTCAATTACAATGGAGAACCTGGTGGAAAGATGAGGCTAAGATCATTGAACAATGAAGTAGGGCCAGAGGTATGGAAATCTCCCAAGACCAACTTCTTGGAGAGGGAGATTATGCTAATGTAGAAAGGCAATCTCTATATGATGATCACACCCTGGCTTTAGACCACACAGCAGCCTTGAATGCTTGGGATGGAATTGAAGAAGTAGGAAAGAAAAATGAATCATTTACTAAAGTTATACAGGGCCCCAAAGAAACCTTCACTGATTTCTTACAAAGATTGACTTCAGCAGTAAATAGAATGATAGCAAATTCAAAAGCAAGACAAATAATAATTGAATCTGTGGCTTTTGAAAATGCTAATACCCAATGCAAAGGGTAATTAGGCTGTTAAAGACAAGATCAGCACCTTTGGAGGGATGGATCTGAGATAGAATTGATACTGAATCTCATGATCATGATGATGCTTAAATAGGACAGGTGATTTCCAGAGGTTTGAAGAAAAATGGAAATGTCAAGTGTTTCAATGTGGTAAACAAGGTAACCTAAAAAGGTATTGTAAACAGGGAACTCCTGGAAACAATGTTTTTTCTAAGAATAATCTCATCAGAATGCCCCTTCCTTCTGGACTATGCAGAAGGTGTAGCAAAGGCAGGCATTGGACTTATGAATGTACATCAACAAGGGACAGACAAGGTAACCCTTTGTTATCAGGAAATGTCTTGGGGAGCCTCTAGCAGGCCCCCACATCAAATTCCATTCAGTCCTTTCCTGTCCTTGTGGAGGAAACTCCTTCCCAGAGCAATTAAAGAACCTGATGCCTATGTAAGAAACCACACTGCTCTGGATGATAGAACAGCTATAGAAGAAAGAACAAAATAAATCAAGAGAAAGCATAAAGCAAGTATTTTGGCAAACCTCTACAAAATGAACAAAGTGCAAATTGAAAAATGCAAATAAATGACATTGTTACTGAAGGTCTTATAGACATAGGTGTGAATATAACAATAATTGCACCAGAATCTTGGCCTCTTCAGGAGGTATAGGTTCAGCTGTCAGGGACTGGAACATTATCTCAGGTAAAACAGAGTGCGAGATGGGTCAAATATATAGGGCCAGAAGGACAGAGAGGAAAATTAAAGCCTTATATTGCTAATATAGCAATGAACATATGAAGACGTGATTTGTTACAGCAATGGATTAACCAGATTAACATTCCTCCAATCTCAGAAACAAATTACAAATTAACATATGTTTCTGAGAAAATTATTAGAAGGAATTATAAAGAACAGTCACCAACGATTCAGGTTGTATAAGAACAGGACACAACAGCTGCTGATCTTTCAAAGGCACCAATAGTCCTACCATTAAAATGCTTGATGGACAAACCTGTATGGGTTGAGCAATGGCCTTTAACACCAGAGAAATTACAGGCCTTAGAACAGCTGGTACAGAAGCAGCTAAAATGCTCAGGATATTGAAGAATCAACTAGCCCTTGGAATTCTCCTATATTTGTTATTAAAAAGAAATCTGAAGAATGAAGATTACTAACAGATCTAAAAGCTATTAATAAGGTGATTCAGGCAATGAGCTCTCCACAGTCTGGAATTTCTTTGCATACTCTGTTACCTAAAGAATGGCCTCTTATAGCTATCAATGTAAAAGATTGTTTCTTCACTATACCTTTACAAGAAAAAGACAGAAAAATTCATCTTTGTGGTTCTCCCACAGGGAATGTTAAATAGCCCTACCTTGTGCCAATATTTTGTAAGTCAGCCATTGGAAGTGATACATAAGTAATTTCCTCAATCTACAGTTTACCATTAGATGGATAATATTTTACTAGCTGACTCAAATTTAGATACTTTAGAAAGAATGTTTTAAGAAGTACAGAAAATTTTGCCTTGCTGACAATTACACATTGATCCTGAAAAAAAAAATACAGAGGAGATTCTATTAATTATTTAGGATATAAAATAGGTTTACAAAAAGTTAGACCTGAAAAGGTTCAAATTAGGAGAGATGGACTGCAGACTCTTAATGACTTTCAAAGATTGCTAGGAGGCATTTCATATCTATGGCTCACTATTGGAGTAGAAAAATCAAGAACTGATAAATGTGTTCAAAATCTTAGATGATAACAAGGACTTAAATAGTCCAAAAGAATTATCAGCTGAAGCTGAGAGAGAATTGGCTTTGGTGGAAAAGAAATTACAGAATGCACATGTAGATCATTTGGATCAAGAGCGTGATTGCATTTTGGTCATTTTACTCTACATTCTTCTATATAGTGGTATTTTATTTGGACTGAAATGTGATTTTCATTGTATGTTAATAAATAAAGTTGCCCGGGGGTCAGAGCTATTAGAGCCATAGCAAGAGTGTGGTGGTGGTGGTGGTGGTGGTGGTGGTGGTGGTGGTGGTAGTGGTGGTGGCGCACGCCTTTAATCCCATAGATCTCTGTGTGTTCAGGGATACAGCCAGCATTGGAGACATACGCCTTTAAGACCTGGAGGGCTGTACTTACAGGCAGTGATGAGGCAGTCATGTGTTTGGGTTTACAACCAATGAGAAGGCAGAACAGAAAGACTATATTAAAGACAAACACACAGGAAGTAGCTCTCTTTTGGAAAAGTAGGAGCACTGCAGGAGGAAGGGTAAGATTTTAGCTCTGAGCTCTGACCTCTTGGCTTTCTCTTTTACATTGGTTCTGTGTTTCTTATTTAATAAGACAATTGGTTACATCTACATCTGGTGCCCATCATGGGGCGAGTTTCCACCTAAAACCTGAGTAAAAAGATTATAAA
This sequence comes from Peromyscus maniculatus bairdii, assembly GCF_049852395.1. NCBI lineage: Eukaryota > Metazoa > Chordata > Mammalia > Rodentia > Cricetidae > Peromyscus > Peromyscus maniculatus. The sequence goes on along the minus strand of NC_134875.1, from coordinate 346,405 downwards.
ATGGAGCTATAAACAGTTCCTAGTTGTCTCTTTCAAGTTAGAGGCAGTGTGCGTGTTTGAGCTACTATCTACTATGGTGGGTTCCTGGTATGCTCGACCTGCAGTATGGCGGGAATAAGTCCTCTGCAAGTGGCACATTAAGCTGCGTGGTGGATTTAGCCTTTGCTAGTACAAAACAAAAAGAGGTTTCTGGGCTGCACGCTGCTTTGATAGAAGCACAGACCCACTATTTCTGAGAATTGATGGCTCCCGGCAGCTGGCGGAAAATGTACCACCACCATGTTGGGAAGCTGAAGTGGGTGGAACCAGCAGCCACAGTGCCGTTTCAGGCTTAGAAGGCTGCAGTTTAAAGCAATAGGCTCAAGGTAATATAAAAAATAAGCCATGTAAAGATGGCTAGCACAGAGGGAATCTGGATTATGTTCTCTTTGATATTCGTAACTGAAGAAAAACATTTGATTACAAAAGCTGTTGAGTTATGCCAAAATGTGTATTTTAAAGGTAACTTGACTTCAAAATTTAGATATAAAGATATGTTGCTTTGGAAAAGAGACTCTGCTTTTGTTTCTACAGAATGCAAGAGGCTATGGATTTGTTCCAGATTAAGATACATCAGATTTGACCAGCCAAGACCACCTGAAAGGTCTCTGATGACACCATGGCCCAGATGATCCAACATCCAGAATCGTTTCAAGGCAACTGGCTCAGATGATACACCCTCACGGACTACTCCATACTCCTAAAATTTTCCTTGTATCCCCATAAGATACAGTGCCCCCCTCCAGCAGGAAGTAGTAAGAGAAGCTATGCCCAAATTCCCAAATATACCAAGCTGGCTTTGTAGATGTGTAAAAGTTAAAACCTTCCTTTTTGAAAAAAAAAATAGGGGAAGTGCTGTGGGATGGTCTGTATGTCAAATCTGTTGCTCTGATTGGTCAATAAATAAAACACTGATTGGCCAGTGGCCAGGCAGGAAGTATAGGCGGGACTAACAGAGAGGAGAATTGAGAGAACAGGAAGGCAGAGGGAGTCACTGCCAGCTGTTGCCATGACAAAAAGCATGTGAAGACACCGGTAAGCCACAAGCCACGTGGCAAGGTATAGATTTATGGAAATGGATTAATTTAAGCTATAAGAACAGTTAGCAAGAAGCCTGCCATTGCCATACAGTTTGTAACCAATATAAGTCTCTGTGCTTACTTGGTTGGGTCTGAGTGGCTTTAGGACTGGCGGGTGACAAAGATTTGTCCTGACTGTGGGCAAGGCAGGAAAACTCTAGCTACACTTCTAGAGGAATATTAATGCAGAAGAAAGATATTATCTTAGAATGGATCTTTTTAGCATATAAACAGAGTAAAAAATTAAAAACTTATGTGGAAAAGGTCTCCAAGTTGATTCAAAAGGAAAATTGAGACATTGTCAATTAGTAGGAATAGACCCAGCAGAAATTGTAGTATCTTTTACTAATGATGAAGTTGACAAATTATTGGCAGAAAGTGAACATTGGCAAAGATCTTGCAGTAATTTTTTGGGAGAGGTTAACAACAAACATCCCAAAAGCAAGAAAATTCAATCTATAAAGAGAATTAACTGGATCCTTTCTCACATTGTATGGGGAACACCAATATCTGGAGCCCCTAAATTCTAAACTGATGCAAATAAATTAGGAAAGGCAAGTTACAAATCAGAAAATTTAAGTAAGGTGGCTCAAATCCCTTATGATTCTGTCCAAAAGTCAGAATTTTATGCTATTTTGATGATATTAATTGATTTTACAGAACCTCTTAACATAGTTACTGACTCTCAGTATGCAGGAAGAATTGTTTTACACATTGAAACTGTAGAATTTATTCCTGATGAGTCAGAATTAACTTTGTTATTTATTCAGTTACAAGAAATAATCAGGAATAGGAATCATCCTTTATATATAACACACATCCAATCCCAAATGGGTCTTCCAGGCCCCCTAACACAAGATAATGATAAAATTGATCAACTATTGATAGGAAATGTGCTGGACGCCTCAGAGTTTCATAAAAAAACACCATGTCAATAGCAAGGGCTTGAAAAAGGATTTTTTTTATCACTTGGAAACAAGGAAATTATTAGGAAATGTCCTACTTGTTCTTTATACAACCAAACTCCACTACCTGCAGGAAGTAACTCAAAGGGTACTCAAAGGAATGACATCTGGCAGATGGATGTCTTTCATTTTGTAGAATTTGGAAAAATGAAATATGTCCACCTCACCAATGATACCTACTCGGGATTTAAATGGGCAACTGCTTTGAGTTCTGAAAGACTGATTCTGTAATTACATATTTGCTAGAAGTTATGGCCATCATGGGTATACTTGTACAAATTAGGATCGACAATGCTCCAACATCTATCTCTAGTAAAATGAAACAGCTTTTTGCTTATTTCAATATGAAGCATATTACAGGTATACCACATAGTCTTATAGGCCAAGCACTTTAGAAAGATTAAATCAAACTCTAAAGGATATGCTAAATAAACAGAAAAGAGTAATAAAGACCCCAAGAAATAGATTGCATATTGCTTTATTAACTTTGAATTTTCTAAATGCTAATGAGAAAGGAACAACAGCTGCAGAGAGACACTGAATAATAGAAAAAAACCCTTCAGAATTAAGTCAGCCTATACAATTTAAAGATGTACTGACCTCAGAATGGAAACCAGGATATGTGTTATATTGGGGACAAGGTTTTGCTTTTGTTTCTACAGGAGAAGAAAAGTTATGGATAACATCAAAATTGATAAAGGTTCGATTTGAACAAGAGAGACCTCTTAATTAGAAGAGGTGATAGTTCATCAACCAGCATGACCATTCAGTGTAAACTAACTTATACCACTAACAAATGCTTTTCAACTGATCAGATACAACTTGCAAAAAGGGAGCCTCCTCAAAGTTAAGGTGGAGGAAGGGTTTTTGTTTTTGCCTTTCAGAAGAATGAAGGCTAAGGAATCTGAGGAATACTCGACAAATGAAATATTTGAAAAAAAAAAAAAGGAAAAATCATCCAGAAAAAAATGTCCCAAGGAAAAGAGTAAATTGGCTTATTGGTATATCACCTCTCCAACAGGATAAAATTTCATAAATCTTCCCAAATGTTTGTTTCTGCTGTTCCCTATAGACACAATGCAAATGGTCTTTTGAAGTCCTAGTCCAATTAAAAATTAAAGCTAGCTTTAAAGTTGGACTGTGGCTCACTCCTTCTCTAAACTCAAGCATGCTTGTTAAAAGGAAAATCCAAAATCTCTTGTCTTATATCAAAAGAGCCACCTGACATGGAACAGAAGAAAAACAAAAATTAAGGAACTAATTTATTGCCACTAACTTCATAATCCTTTGGTTTTATTTTGACTCTTTAAAAGGGATGAATATTATCTCAAAATTTATAAGAATAATATATATTTTAAACTTTTCGTCATGATATTACTGGTCATATAAAGCACTAACTAATTCTAGAAGAAGGCTTCATCAAGCTTCCTGTACATGATTTCAGGTTTGAGTCTCTATCAGGTAACTAGGAATTAAGTTTTTATACTCTGTATGTACATAACAAATATTGATCATTTACCCTCTTTGAGATCTACTGCATTTGACATTTAAAATGTTTAAGTTTTCTGCAACAAACCATGACCATGCCTAGCAGCAACCTTCATAGTCTCAAAAATGATGATGGGGACCCACAGCAATGATTCCACATGGACTATGATAATGCCACTAAGCTGACAACTACCACCCAAAGGTCAGCTTTGTACTACAAACTGCTCAGGACAATTTCAAGGTGGCTAGCTGAGATGATCCAGCCTCACAGACTATTCTAGCCAGGACTTGAGATGAGCCCTGTACTTTCCCATTACCCAGAGATTGGACAACAAATAATGCAGCTACCTCTCCCAAGACCTGACAATTAACTCAAAGTTTTCTTTTCAGAATCCCCTAAAGATGCCATCACCTCTAAACAGCAGGAAGTAAATTTAAGAACACAACACCCACATTCCCAAGAGGTGGGGTGCGTGCTTTTCGGTCTTTCAATGGGTCATAGATAATTGTCATTGCTTAGTGTAGTTGTTATTAGTAATGGTCAAGGAAAAAACTAAACAAAGGAGATTAGATTCAGGGTTCTTGTTTTGAAAATAAAAAGGGGGAATGCAAATATGATAGGATAAAAGGGTAGATTATTGATTCTACTCTGGAAAAATAGATACAGATATGATAGGATAAAAGGGTAGATTATTGAATCTATTCTGAAAAAGGGAGAATATAGATATGTTAAGATAAAAAGTAAATTATTAAGCCGGGCGGTGGTGGCGCACGCCTTTAATCCCAGCACTCGGGAGGCAGAGCCAGGCGGATCTCTGTGAGTTCGAGGCCAGCCTGGGCTACCAAGTGAGTCCCAGGAAAGGCGCAAAGCTACACAGAGAAACCCTGTCTCGAAAAACCAAAAAAAAAAAAAAAAAAAGTAAATTATTGAAACTTTTAAAAAGCAACTACTAGTTTTAAATATTTTACATTGGATTGGATTTATGTATATTGTATACAAATTTTGTATGTATATTGATACAAAGTTGAGATTATTTTTGTTAGAACATACTGTACATACATTTCTATTCTTGTTCAAGATATTGTACCTATAGAGCGTATTTAACAATGTAATACAAATTGCTAGTCCTTTAAAGTTATTATTACTACCAACTAAACTGAGATATAAAAAATGCAAGTTGGTAGTTAGTTACCTATTACAATTAAACTTGTAGTCATATTAAGTATGTTTTCAAGATCAAACAGATATATTTTAAATAGACAGGTAATCTTCAAACACTTCAGAGATCTATAGAATATGGCATTTAAGATGTTTTAAAAACATACGTTCTTTTTTTATGATAATGAGACGTGTCTGCTCTCACCAATCTACTTCAGAGAAGACAATGGGCATCAAAGAAACTCCACATAGAGTTTAATTTCTTTGTGGCAAAAGTTAGCCACTGGGCAAGAAAATGCCTCAACTGCTGACAGTATGCTGTCCAAATGGGACAAGCAGAACAAAAAAAAAAAGGACTACTGGACTTTGCAAGACAAGGTAGGTCAGCCCTTCAGAATATCCTGCTTCACAGAAAAGTCTTTCAGATATGCTAGACCTGTAGGTCGAAGATGGATGCCCCACTATTGCAAAGGAACCTTGTGTGACTGTCCAAGTAGCCAGCTGTTTCTGTAATTTCTAACATGTTTCTGAAGTCACTTGCTTGCACTTCATGTTTACTCAATTAATATTATTTCCTTTTTGGGTCTCTGATGGGGTTGAAGATTAGATAGTTATATTTATAGTCTTCTTTATTACCAGATTCAGAAAAGAAGTTCACTAAAGAGGTGTAAAGTGTATAAGTTTGAGAGACATCAAAAGACAGTTTTCGGGTGGTAATACAAGTTTGGATAGTAAGTGAAATGATTAGGTACAACACTTTGGACTCACCAAAATAAGATAAATAATGCAGTATTTTCTCTGAATTTATCGAATGTTAATGGACTAGACATTATTGATGTAATTATTGCTTGTATATACTATATATAGTTATTGTACTTATTGTATATAGTTTTTCTTATATTAGTTATAACCTTTATATTTTAGACAAAAAAGGGGAAATGTGGTGATATTTTGTGTATGCTCTAACAAATAAATCTTGCCTGAAGAACAGAGGGCAAAGCCAGCTACTAGTTAGCCCTAGAAGCCAGGAAGTGGTGGCACACACCTGTAATCCCAGCACTTGGGGTCTCATGCCTTTGATACTTGGGAGGTACACATGCCTTTAATCCCAGCACTAAGGAGGTTGAGACAGAAAGTAATATGGCTGGTTGAAAAAAGGAATATGTGGTGATATATTGTGTACACCAATAAAACTTTTCTGGGGATCAGAGGACAGAGCCAACTGTGGTGGTATTGTGTTCCCCAAAATATTGTGTAACTTATCTGGGGTCAGAGAACAGAAAAGCCATTAGATACTTAGGATAGGCAGTGGTAGCACACGCCTTTAATCCTAGCATTCCAGAGGCAGAAATCCATCTGTTCAAGGATACAGCCAAGCATGGTGACTCACACCTTTAATCCCAGAATGCAAGCCTTTAATCCCAGGGAGTGATGGTAGAAAGCAGAAAGGTATATAAGGTGTGAGGACCAGAAACTAGAAGCATTTGGCTGGTTAAGCTTTTAGGTTTTGAGCAGCAGTTCAGCTGAGAGCCATTGAGATGAGGACATAGAAGCTTCCAGTCTGAGGAAACGGGATCAGCTGAAGAATTAGCAAGGTGAGGCTGTGGCTTGTTCTGCTTCTCTGATCTTCCAGCTTTCACCTCAATAACTGGCCTCAGGTTTGATTTTATAATAAGACTTTAAGATTTATGCTACAGACAGCTAATAGACTAGACACAGAGGCCAGACAGTGGTGGCACACACCTTTAATCCTATCACTAGGGAAGCAGAGATCACTCTGGATCTCTGTGAGTTCAAGGCCAGACTGGGAATAGAGCCAGGTATGGTTGCACACACCATTAATCTCAGCACTTGAGATCTCATGTCTTTGCTTGGGAAGGACACACGCCTTTAATCCCAGGAAGTAATATGGCAGGACAAAGAAAGATATATAAGGTGTGAGGAAACAAGAACTCTCGAGGCTGAGGATTTCATAGAAGTAAGAATGTGGCTGGCTTGTTCTGTTTCTCTGATCTTTCAGCTTTCACCCCAATATCTGGCTCCAGGTTTTTTTTTTTTATTAATAAGACCTTTTAAGATTTGTGTTATAGGAACATAAGGTGGGAGGAGACAGGAGCTCAGTCTTTTTAGCTGAGGAGTTGGTGAGGTGAGAGGTAGCTGTGGCTTGTTCCTTTTTCTCTCTGATCTTTCAGCATTTAGCCTGATATCAGGCTCTGGGTCTTTATCAAGACCAATTAGGATCCATGTCACAAAACTCAAAAGCAGTAGAAGTAGGGGACTGGAGAGTAACTCAGCAGTTAAGAGCACATTCTTCTCTTACAGAGGACCTGGATTTGGTTCTTAACACCCACATCAGGTGGCTTTTAACTGTCTGTGACTCCAGTTCCAGGGGATCTGATGCACTCTTCTGGCCTTCACAGGCACAGGCACAAATGTGTGTGTGTGTGTGTGTGTGTGTGTGTGTGTGTGTGTGTGTGTGTGTGTGTGTGTGTTGCCCGTGCATCACACACACACACACACACACACACACACACACACACACACACACACACACACGCATGCACACACACACAAAACAATAAAAATCATTTTAAAAATAGTAGAAATAATGAAGATCACAGTGGAAATTAATGAAATGGGTATTAAAAGGATAATACACAGACTTAATGAAACTGAGTTGGTTCTTTGAAAATTCAAGAGTGACAAACACCCTAGCCAATCTATGGTGGTTTGAGTGAGAAATGTCTCATTGGTTCAAATGTCTGAACACTTGATGCTTCATTGGTGGTTTTGTTTGGGCAGGTTTAGGTGGTAGAGTTGTGCTGGAGGATACAGTCACTGGTAGAGAGTTGATAGTCTCACCTCACTTCTAGTTCACTTTCTGTTCCATGTTTGCAGTTAAAGTGATCTCTCAGCTTCCTGTTCCTGTTCCTGCTCCCATGCCTGCTGCTCACTGCCATGACTCTCCCCTGACTTGATGTATTCTTCTATCTCTGGAACTGTAAGCCAAAATAATCTCTTCCATAAGTTGCTTTTGGTCGTGACACTTTATCATAGTAACAAAAAAGTAACTAATATAGAAGTTGGTACCAGGAACTTGGGGGTTGTTGTGATAGACCTGACCATGTAGCTTTTATGCCTTGGACTGTTTTGTGGGAGGAAGGTGGAGGAGTTTGGAGCTTTTGTCTTGAAAAGCTACTGAGTGAGTTCAGGCTTTTTGCTTGGTTTTGCTTCTAATGTCCAAATGAGTTCAGCCACGTTCCCTCTTTGATTTTCTGAAAGTCTGTGTGGAAGTGTCCAGTCTCCTTAGATCACATGCCTGGTGGTGGCCTCGATGGGGATGTTGTCCAGGTTTGGGGTTTTCTTCAAGGGAAGATGCTTCACTGACTCTCACTGGTGTTAATAGGCTAGTCAAGTTGCCTGTCTCTTCTCAGGCAAACTTTTGTAGTTTGTGACTTCAAAGGCATTTTAATAGCTCATCTAACTTTTCAATTTATTGGAATAAAATTATACATAGCCTTTAAAAAAAGAAAGAAAAGCTACTGAGTGATCAGAGCTTAATAAGCTGTTATGGGAACTTGGAAGGTAATGCTGAGAAAAATGCAGATTGTGGAGGTCTGGTTTACGAAGTTTCAGAGTTCCTTAAAGACTCCTTGGGGCTGTTTATATGATATATTTGAATTAACAGTCTATGGAAGTATGCTTTACTGTGACAATGGATGCTGGTCAGCTGGAGTAGAAAAATCAGATGTAATTAATAAGAGACCAGTATCACCAAGGCAAAATTTTCTGGGAAGTTGTTTCTTCAGGGTCTGTATAAAGAAGCTGCAGTTCAGTGGTGGTGGGGTGTGAAAGGAACAGCAAGGATGCACATCAAAATGGCAGTAGAATTTGGCAAATATTGTAAGAATTTTCCCAAGTGGTACTGATTTTGGTGGCATGAAAGCTGCAGAAGTGAGGGGGTCATGGAAAACAGCTGAGGCTGGGCACTTCAAGGGGCCAGAAGAGGCCATTGGTGAAGGTGCAACCTTAGCTGTAGTAGAGATACAAGCACTGAAGTGGTCATTGCAAGAAACTGAAGTTTGGAACCATACGACAGGGTTGTAGCCCCTTTGGAAAGAGCAGAAAGCCACTGATGAAGGTGTATATTTAGTTGCAGTGGAGACTGAGATACTGGAGATGTCATGACCATGAGATGACCACTAAAGACAACAGCAAGTATGGAGTGGAGCCAGACTGAGCTTACCAGACAAGCTGTGTTCTGTGGATGGCAGAGCCAGAAAAGTGAACCTTTTGAGGCCTAGAAGATTGTGAGGAAGTCCCAGATGCCAAGCACTTGATGATCCTGCAAGTGATAGATTTACTTTTAAAATAGAACTTGGCTTTTAAAGTGTTAAAATTTTTAGAGACTCCTGGATTTTTAAAGTTGGACTGTGCCCTAGATTATGATATTAACATGAGATTTTGTGGACAAAGAAGTTGAAGGTTGAATAGCAATGTCTTTGTGTACCAAGCTGACAAGGGGTCAACTGTATAGGATTTTGTTAACTTGATACAAACTGAAGTGATCTTAGAAGATGAGAACTGAATTGAGGAATTATCTTCATCTGACCTGTGGGCATGTCTGTGGGGGCACTTTCCTTGATTAAAGATTGATATGGGGGGCCCAGCCTACTGTGAGTGGTGTTATCCATAGGCAGTTGGGCAAAGATGTGGTGGTATTGTGTTCCTCAAAATATTGTGCACCCTAATAAACTTATCTGAGGTCAGAGACAGAACAGCCACAATATTAAACATAAAGGTTAGGCAGTGGTAGCACATGCCTTTAATCCTAGCATTCCAGAGGCAGAAATCCATGTGTTCAAGGATACAGCCAAGCATCGTGACTCATGCCTTTAATCCCAGAAAGCGAGCTTTTAATTCCAGGGAGTGGTGGTATATAAGGTGTGAGGGCCAGAAACTAGAAACATTTTGCTGGTTAAGCATTTTGCTGGTTAAGCTTTTAGGTTTTGAGCAGCAGTTCAGCTGAGAGCCATTTGGATATGAGGATACAGAGGCTTCCAGTCTGAGGAAACAAGATCATCTGAGAAGTTGGCCAGGTGAGGTTAGCTTGTTCTATCTCTCTGATCTTCCAGTGTTCACCCCAATAACTGGCCTCAGGTTTGATTTTATTAATAAGAACTTTTAAGATTCATGCTACACAATGACTATACAAGAAAGGTAGCGAGCAAGCAAGCCAGTGGGAGAAACTTAGTAAGCAGTTTTCTTAAATGGTTCCTGACTCTGCCCTTGCTTGAATCCCTGTCTTGATTTCTTTCAATGATAGACCATGATTGTGATTGGAAAGTATAAGCCAAATAAACCCTTTATTTCCAGCTTATTTTTTGTCATAGTGTTTTGTCACAGTAACAGAAAACACTAGGATGTGAATCTAAAGAAAACAGAGAAGACACAAATTAAGAAAATTAGAGATGAAAAATGGGACACTATAATAGATTTCAATGAAATCAGCATACCATGAGTATTTTGAGAACCTGCATTAAAAACTAGAAAATCTAGAAGAAATTGATAAAATACAAGATATATATGAACTACCAAAATTAAATCAAGAAGATATAAAATATTAAACAGACCCTAAAAAGAAGTGAGATTGGAACAACAACAAACCCAGGACCAAATAGATTTCACCTCTAAATTCTACCAAACCTTTAAAGAAGAGCTAATACCAACATTTCTCAAAATTTCCATAAAACAGAGGAAAGGAATGCATTAATTCCAAGAAGTCAATATTAACTGATAAGTTTTGACTCCCTGGTTATTGGATATCTGCCCCTGCCGATGACTAAAACAGATCAGGCCAAATTGATAAATCCAGGTTTAATGAACAGAGCAAAGCAACTCCTGGGTGACTCACAGGAGGGCAGAGGAGGAATCACATGGCAAATATGGTGGCCAGATCTGTGGGTGTGGCCTTGAGCAGCCCAGGGGAGGGGCTAACTCTTGGTAGGCTTTCTGAGAGAGGGGTTTGGAGGGGGCAGCTCCAGGAGATATCCCCATCATTAACATGATATAAAAATCAAATATACAACAAAAAAGAAAATTGTAAACCAATTTTCTTGATGAATATAGATGAAAATTGTTCAATAAAATACAAACTGAATTAAAAACATATTAATATTACATACCATGTCCATCCAAGGATGTATATACCAGAGAGTCATAGTAACAAAACCAGCATTGCACTGACAGGAAAAACAGACAGTGTAATGGGATAGCATAGAAGGACCAGAAGTAATTCTACACAGCTACATATAACATTGCTTATGGAACATGGATAGATATGAAGATAATCATGTTAGGCAAAATATGCCAGACTCAAAAAAAGGCAAATATTTCATGTTTTCTCTTATATTTACATGTAGTGGATGATCTACCTACCTATGACCTTGAAGTACCAACCCCTGAGGCGTGGCCTTGGGCCTACCCTTAAGACCTGAGACACATGTAGGCCACACTCTTCTCTCCCTCATGGGCTTGGATAGTGGGACTGGCTCAGGCAGTGGGGGCAGTGGGAGCAGTGGGAGCAGTGGGAACAGTGGGAGCAGTGGGAGCAGTGGGAGCAGTGGGAGCAGTGGGGGACAATAACTCAGCCTTCCAGAACCCTGCGATGATTCACCTAGTCTGTTTAGTGAGGTGTCTTTTCCGATTTGTCTCCTAAAAATTCCTTATCACTCTTAAGCAAACTCCCTTGAATTTGTTATATTTACACACACACACACACACACACACACACACACACACACACACAAACACACACACACAGATACAGACACACACAGAGAGACATGGACACACGGACATGCACACATAAGACAGGAAGGTAGAAGGAGCACTAAACAGTAGGACAAGAAGAGGCTTAAAAGCAATAGGGAGGAAGAACATGATAGACATTTTAGAAAAAACCAAAATATTCTGTTTATATTTATATGCTGACTCTATGTTTAAATATAGGGGATTAGTAGGTATGTCTAAGGGTAATGAGGTAAATAAGAACAAGGTACAATGACTTATATGTATTAAAATCTAATGAAATTTATTTTTATGCTTACTAAAAAAATGAAACTCCAAACTAAAGTCAGCACACAACATATATAGCTACATACCCACAATCATTGCTGCAGTTATTAAAAACTGTTGAGGTATTGAATCAGACTGTGTGGTCCTAAAATGATGAACAGATAAGGCAAATGTGATAGATAGAGAGATAGATAAGATAGATAGATAGACAGACAGATATGCACACATGCTGTGGGATATCATTCTGTACGCTGTGAATATGTGTTGTTCTGATTGGTTGATAAATAAAACACTGATTGTCCAGTAGCCAGGCAGGAATTATAAGTGGGATAAGCAGATGAGGAGAATTCTGGGAAGAGGAACGGCTGAGTCAGGAGTCACCAGGAAGACACAGAGGAAGCAAGATGTCAAGGCAGAACTGAGAAAAGGTACCAAGCCACGTGGCTAAACATAGATAAGAATTATGGGTTAATTCAAGTGTGAGAGCTAGTCAGTAATAAGCCTGAGCTAATGGCCAAGCAGTTATAATTAATTTAAGCTTCTGAGTGATTATTTTGTAAGCGGGCCACAGGATTGTGGGGGCCTGGCAGGACCAGAGAAACCTTCCTACTATACACACACAGAGGAATATTTTTAACCAAACAGAAGGAAGAAATTCTGTCATTTTGGGAAAAATGGGTAAAACTAGACACATGTTCTCTCTGATATGTGGAGGCCAAACATAGTTGATCTAAATTTTGAGAATAGTGATTAATTAAGGTTTGGAAGGGTATATATGTAGGGGAAGATGGATAGGAAAGGTTGGAGTTCATCATTTCAAACTGTATTCATATATGGAAATATCACAGTGAATCCCATTTATATACAACATTTATATGTGCTAATAAAAATCAAATGTAATGAAAATTAGAAAATTTATACTAACTCCATTTACTCTCCTCTCCTCAAATGCTATTATTGTCTTGTTTTATTTAAATGCTTTTTTCATACAATGTATTTTGATTATATTCTTTTGGCTCCCCTAACTCCTCTATGCTCTCAAACTCCCTACCCACCCAACTTCATGTTATCTCTCTCTTTTAATTACATATACACATACCTCATATGTTACTGACACTTTATACAATTATTAAGCATTCATGTCTATATCGATGTGCAATTTCTCTACTGTATTTCATTCCATTATGTATCTAAGTTTTCATTTAGGATCATTTTGTTTTTCTGCCTGAGGATCTTTAATATTTTCTTCAGTTCTTGGTTATAGGTTCCACAGATTAAGGACTATCTAAAAAACATCCATTTTACATCTGTATTTAAAGCCTTTATACAAAGTTCACCAGGCATAGATAGACTTGTAGGTTTGCAGTTACTTTCATATGCTGAGAAGTGTTGCTCTATTATCTTCATATTGATTCTGAGAACTCAAAAAGTCATTAATTGTCATTTTTTATAGAAATATATATTTTCTTTTCTAACTGCTTTTTTATGAAGTTTGTTTTGACAATTTCATACATGCATATAATGCATTTGATTATTCTTCCTTTTATTCTTTCTAATCTCTTTCCCATCCCAATCAATGCCTCTCTTACTAGTCTTTTTCTGAAATACATGATGTTTGCTCTGGGATCTTGAGGGAGGCATATGAGGTCTTGGGAAGGCCAGGGAATAGAAAGGAAAGGGTACTACCTCACTGCAAGGTTGGTGCATGGTTCTGAGATTCTAACTGCTTTTAATTTTTTTATTTTCCAGAAATTTTATTAAAATATGGCCAGGCCCCAGGTGGAGCTCCAGGAGTCCAATTGGCGAGAAAGAGGGGGGATTGTATGAGCGAGAATTGTTGAGACAAAGATTGGAAAAAGCACAGGGACAAATACCCAAATTAATGGAAACACATGAACTATGAACCAGTAGCTGAGGAGCCCCCAACTGGATCAGGCGCTCTGGATAAGTGAGACAGTTGATTAGCTTGATCTGTTTGGGAGGCTTCCAGGCAGTGGGACAGGGACCTGTCCTTAGTGTATGAACTGGCTGTTTGGAACCTGGGGCCTATGCAGGGACACTTTGCTCAGCCTGGGAGGCGGGGACTGGACCTGCCTGGACTGAATCTACCAGGTTGAACTGAATCCCCAGGGGAATCTTTGCCCTGGAGGAGATGGGAATGGGGGATGGGCTGGGGGAAAGGCGGGGTGGGGGATGTCAAAGAAAAAAAAAAAAAACCTTCACAACAATGGTGACATTTTCACCTCCACCTGTTTGCACTGTCCCTTCCAGTCTGAGCTGCCAAAGTGATTACATAGTCTTGAACAACAATATGAAAGAATGCTAGCTATATGGAGGAGCTGAAAAAAATAATGCAGGGTTTCCCCGACCCATTGTGACTGGGATTCAGCTGAATAAAAGATTTCTTTGCTTGACCTTAAAAATAAATACAACCAGATGAAGTTTTCTTTACATTTATTCTGCTTTGTGTTATAGAATTTTTTGAATTTATGATTTCATATTTGTGATAGGTAGAATTCAAAGATGACTTCCAGTGTCCCTTACCCTTGTATAATACTTACCCCTGAAATGTGAGATGGACTGTAAATATGAGATCTCACTTGCATAATTAGGTCATGTATATGGCATAGTTTACTTTAAGAAAGAATGATGATGAACATATAGGTTGTTTCCCATTTCTGGCTATTATGAATAAAGCTGCAATGAACATAGTTGAGCAAGTGTCCTTGTGGTATGATTAAGGATCCTTTGGGTATATGGCCAAGAGTGGTATAGCTGGGTCTTGAGGTAGATTGATACCCAATTTTCTAAGAAACTGCCATATTGATTTCCAAAGTAGCTGTACAAGTTTGTACTCCCACCAGCAGTGGAGGAGTGTTCTCCTTACCCTTACTCCACATCTTCACCAGCATGAGCTGTCACTTGTATTATTGATCTTAGCCATTCTGACAGGTGTTAAGATGGAATCTGACTAGTATTGATTTGCATTTCCCTGATGGCTAGGGGTGTTGAACATTTCTTTGTTTCTCAGCCACTTGAGACTCCTCAATTGAGACTTCTCTGTTTAGATTTGTACCCCATTTTTAAAATTGGATTATTTTTTGATATCTAGTTTCTTGAGTTCTTTATATTGGACCTCTATCAGATATGGAGTTAGTAATCTATGAGGGTGATCCCAGTGAAGACTCCTAGTAATGGAGGATACAGAATCTGAACTGTCCATTTTTATGGACAAGCAAGGCTTCCAGTGGCAGCCTTGGGTTTCATTTGGTTGAGCTGTTGGCCAAAAGGGTCCCAAAGAGATACCTAAACAACCCAGGCTGATGCTAGGACAGAGAATCACTCTCTAAGAACTGACTGCAGGGCCCTATTACTAAGGACAACATCCACACAGATCACTGAACATAGAGAGGTTGAGCTCGTGCTTGCATGGAGCCTTCATCCCCTACATTCTAGTCTTTTTGGTTCAGAATTCACATTAGGAATTCATCAGAACCAAAGAAATTAAGGCTGAAAGCAATTAATAAAAGACTTGAAATAAAATTCAGAACATGAGGTACATGTTTCCTTTTCACATGAATTGGTGCACTGAACTGATTTTTAAATGTTAATGTAATATGTAATCCTGTATCCTTGAATCCTTGGCGATATCTTGATAATGCAGCCACTTACCTCTTCAAGTAATTGTTTCTATACCATTTTCTCTCCTGTCAGTTCTAGCCATCTATTACAAATATATCAGAACTTTAGACATACTGGTTGCTAGGAACCATTACAGCTACTGGAACTACATCAGTAAGTAAAACAAATATACATACACTAATGAAATAACTTTTAATAATCTCCTCTACATATAAACTGGCATCATCACAGAATTCTTCCTTAAGTAAATTATAATTCATTTCAATCAGCCATATAAGTCAGAAATCAATTCTTCACACCTGGAACATTCTTTTTTAAAATTTCTTCTGTAAAGCAATTATCCAGTTATGAGAACTTTTACCCATTGAATGATTCTCAACCCTGATACAGTACTTTATATCACTACTTGTCATAATACTAGTCCAGAGTCATCATGATTTCTCACCCCAAAAGGCTGAAACTGATCTATTACCCACTCTTTCCTTCTTATTTTGTATAGCGTATATAGGAAGTATAAACTAAACTAAAATAGATATATTTGAACAGATACATGTAGGAATTGTAAACTAAACTAAAATAGATCCCCCTGAAGGGATCCCTAGGCCCTTTAGGATAAGATCCAATGTTCTTATATCTTTTTTTTTTTTTTTTTGGTTTTTCGAGACAGGGTTTCTCTGTGTAGCTTTGCGCCTTTCCTGGAGCTCACTTGGTAGCCCAGGCTGGCCTCGAACTCACAGAGATCCGCCTGGCTCTGCCTCCCGAGTGCTGGGATTAAAGGCGTGCGCCACCACCGCCCGGCAATGTTCTTATATCTTTTTAGTACCACCTACTACATAGCCCAGGGCTACTATAAGCCTCACATCTTTCTAATTATCTCATTATGCCTATTTACCTATCCCAAGATACATTATAGCCTTTCTTTTAAAAATAACTTTTTGCAATTATAATTATATCATTTCCTTTCTGCTTTTCTCCCTCTAACCCCTCCCAAGTACCCCAATCCCTGCTTTCTTACAATCAAAGCCTGTGAGGATGCTAGGTGTTTTCCTCAGTCACTCTCTACATTATTTTTTGAGACTAGGTCTCCCACTCACTAATCTGGAGCTCATTGATTGTCTAGAATGGCTGGCCCGTGAGTAAATCCTCCTGTTTCTGTCTCCTCAGCGTTGGGGTTACAGATATGTGGCACTGGGGTTACAGATAGGCGTCACTGTGCCTAACCTTTAACACGGATACTGGAGATTGAATTCAGGTTCTCATGCTTGTACAGCAAGCACTTTATTTACTGATCCATTTCCTCAGCACCTCATTCATTTCTGTACTCAAACACCTAACGTTGTTTCTAGTAATTAATATGTCTATGGGAATTGGACTGAATTACTCTTCTTCTCGCTTCATGGTCTCTTTAAAACTGATAGACTGTTTGCACTAATCTTTACCTTAAAAGTGATAAAAAATACTGGTCAAGCCAAGGTAAGGTTTCCAACAGGTCATCAACAAATTCTTCTTTTGCCTATAGGCTGTTAATTAGCACAATCTGAATATAATAATTTATTAACACACAATTATATCAATTATATAATCTGTATTCTGTTGCGTAGAGGGTTATCATGAAAGACATGTTAAAGAAATTATGTTTACTTATTCATTATATATACATATGTATATACATATATATTATGCCACATTTCCATAAACAATCTATAGTAAACTTGTCACAAATGAAAATAAGGTTTATATTGACTTTGTCAATACTCTTGTAACTTTTACTTGAAAATATGTTCTAAAATTTAAATCAGGTGATATTCAGCTCACTTGGTTAACAGACTGAAGATTCATACTTTTTGTTAGATTTGGTAATATGTTTACAGAAATCCAGTCATGCAGCACATTTCTTCATTTACTTAATTCCTTTGCTCAATAAGAGTAGTTTAATAGCATCATATGAGTTAAAAGTTACCCATGTAAATATACTAGTAAATATACTAGTAATTTTTCCAAGATCATAGAATATTTCTTGTTGTCTTAAAATCTGTATTTTTATAGTCATGAGGTAATTTGGAATTTTATTCTTCCAAATACTAATCATTTGGGTACATGTCACTTATATTTATCCTTATTTTACATCTTTGTGTTTACACACACACACACACACACACACACACACACACACACACGCACAGACATGGAACTATGAGATTATTATAAACTTCCTACCCAATCCTATAATTGTATTTTTTTATTTTAATGGAATGATTTTCTATTTTGTATTCCAAATTATTTTTGAGATCTTCTTAACTTGGGGGACTAAAATCATATTGATGTAAATTAAGGTCCAACAAATATCAATCACAATAACAGAAGTTTTTGGAAAATAGCCATAGCTAGAAATTCTAGTCAGGGTAGGCAATTACATAATAGGTCAATCTGGTTATTATGAAGGAAGAACCATTATCTCCTGAAAGGCATCAAGCCAAGAAACCATTTAACTCCTGTCAATTTTTTTCTTCTAAACGTCTTTCAGATTTGCCCTTCTCTTTCCATTTCTCTAGATACCTTCATCACCTCATACCTGGACTACTGCCATAAACTAGATGGTTTTTCTGCCTCCAGTCCATCCACATTCCAATCCATTTTCTATATTATTGCCAGATTAATCTTCTTAAAACACTTCTATCATGTCACTCTCCTGCCTAAGAACTAGCTTAGATGTCACCGTATTTAAAACATATTCCCAGCTCTCTTAGGAAAAGTAACTCCCCACTCAGTGTCTTCACAGGACTTTCTGTTCATACACTTGTATTACTGAACTTTCAACTTATTCAACAATAATTTGCCCAATTTTCTTTTGCCATTTTCAGTGAGATCCTTGAGAGAGGACACAAGGTTTGGTTTATCCCTTTTCAATGGCACTGAAGAGTTCACATAGTTCGGCCCATCTCAAGACTATTATATATATTGTTTACTGTGGTATTATATTCCCCCAAATATTGTGCATGCTAATAAACTTATCTGGGGTCAGAGAAAGAACAGCCACAATATTAAACATAGAGGATAGGCAGTGGTAGCACACGCCTTTAATCCTAGCATTCCATGAGGCAGAAATCCATGTGTTTAAAGATACAGACAGGCATGGTGACTCATCACACCTTTAATCCCAGAAAGCAGGCCTTTAATCCCAGGGAGTGGTGGTAGAAAGCAGAAAGATAATAAGGCGTGGAGACGAGAAACTAGAAGCATTTGGCTGGTTAAGCATTTGGCTGGTTAAACATTCAGGCTTTTGAGCAGCAATTCAGCTGAGACCCATTCTGGATGAGGACTCAGAGGCCTCCAGTCTGAGGAGACAAGACCAGCTGAGGATTCGGCGAGGTGAGGTAGCTGTGGCTTATTCTGGCTCTCTGATCTTCCAGTGTTTACCCCAATAACTGGGCTCAGGTTTGATTTTATTAATAAGACTTTTAAGATTTCTGCTACAGTTTACTGTACCTATCTTGCTCTCTCTTTCTTTCTACATATCCTCCAGGTTTCAGATTAAACATCAATTTACTGACAAACTTTCCCTAACACTCTCATTAACTAATTATTTGAGAAAATATTCTTCACTAAATTTATTACACAATATCAATATGTATTTAAATATCACATAGTATTCCACTCAATTATGTACAATTTTGTATTTTATGTATAATTGAAACTGAATTTAAATTAAAAATAAATATATAAAATTAGTCAATTAATTTAACTTACTAGGTACATAAATAGTATCCAGTATTGTTTCCATCTAACACTTGCTATATATCAGTGAATAAAACAGATATAAACTCTTGTTTTCTTAGCCATCTATAAAGTTTATACCTGAGAACCATACAATTATATTACAAAAAATTGAAGACAATTCATAATTTTTCATTTAAAATTTTGACAATTTCATCCAGGTATACAATGTACTATTATCAAATTCACCCCATATCATTCTTTCTTATTCCTTGCCCATTCCTGCTGAATTCTTTCTTCATCTCAACTAGTTATCCTACTTTCATGTCTTTTTCTTCTTTTGGCACATATCTTATTCAAATAGCCATGACTACTATGTTTTTATGATTGCAATGGCAACATGATATCCAGAAGACAGTGTTTCATATCACTTCTTCCCATCCTTTGACTTTTACAATCTTTCTGCCTCCTCTAGGCTTTGGGCCCAGGGGAACAACCCTGCGTCCCTACACCACCACCCATTGCAGTCCCAGTTTCAGGCCAGTAGACAGGTTTCCTGCAGACATGTCAGAATACCACCATCCCCCACCAGACCCTGTAACCCTCAAGTCCCACCTCCCCCAAATCCCACCCTTCCTTGGAGACTGCAACTGCTCCCTGAGACACAGCCTGCCAGCACTAATTGGACTAAGAGCTGCTCCCTGAGACACAGGGTTCATCAGCACCGATTGGACCAAAAACTCTGATTAGACCAAGAGCTCCCATTGGAACAAGAGTATCAAGTGGACCAAGAGAGGTTCCCTCAGACACAGACACCACTTGCACTAAGTGGAGAAAGAGATGGGTAGACACCAGTGCAAAAATACAGTCAACAACATAAAGACAAATACAGTACCATCAGAACCTAGTGGTTCTACATCAGCAAGGCCTGAAAAACCCAAAACAGAAGAGACAGAAGAAATTGACCTTAAAAATGACTTTAAGGAGATGATAGAGATCTTTAAAGAGGGAATGAAAAATTCCCTTAAAGAAATCGAGGAAAACACAAACAAAAAATTGAAAGAAATCAATAAATCCCTTAAAGAAAGCCAAGAAAACCATGAAAAAGCAATTAAACAGGTGAAGGAAACAGTTCAATATTTGAAAACTGAAATCAATACAATAAAGAAGACACAAACTGAGGGAAGGCTGGAAATGGAAAATCTGATAAATGAACAGGAACTACAGATACAAGCATAACCAACACAATGCAAGAGATGGAAGAGAGAATCTCTGGCATTGAAGATACAATAGAGGAAATAGATTCATCAGTCAAAGAAAACACTAAAGCCAACAAAGTCATAACACAAAACATCCCGGAAATCTGGAACACCATGAAAAGATCAAACCTAAGAATAATAGGGATAGAAGAGGAATACCAACTCAAAGACACAAAATATATTCAACAAAATCATAGAACAAAACTTTCCCAACCTAAAGAAGGAAATGCCCACAAAGATATAAGAAGCTTACAGAAAACCAAATAAAGTAGATCCAAAAAAAGTCCCCTCACCACACAATAATCAAACCACTAAACATACAGAATAAAGAAAAAATATTAAGAGCTTCAAAGGAAAAAGGACAAGTAACATTTAAAGGTAGACCCATCAGAATAACACCTGACTTCCCAATGGAGACTCTAAAAGCTAGAAGATCCTAGACAGACGTTATGCAGACACTAAGAGACCATGGATGCCAAACCAGATTATTATACCCAGCAAAACTCTCAATATCCATAGAGAGAGCAAACAAAACATTCCATGATAAAACCAGATTTAAACAATATCTATCCACAAATCCAGCAATACAGAAAGCACTAGAAGGAAAAATCCAACCTAAGGAAGTTAGATACACACATGAAAACACAGGCAATAGATAATCCCGCACCAAAAAAATACCAAAGAAGGAATTAAAAACACTACCACCAAAAAATAACAGGAATTAACAATCACTGGTCATTAATATCCATTAATATAAATGGTCTCAGTTCAACTATAAAAAGACACAGGCTAACAGAATGGATACAAAAACAGGATCCATCCTTCTGTTGCATACAAGAAACACACCTTAACTTCAAAGACAGACACTACTTCAGAGTAAAAGGCTGGAAAAAGACTTTCCAATCAAGCAGACTTAAGCAAGCAGGTGTAGCTATCCTAATATCTTATAAAATCGATTTATTCTATAATAAAATAAACAATCAAAAGAGATTGGGAAGGACATTACATATTTCTCAAAGGGAAAAATCGACCAAGATGAAGTCTCAATTCTGAACATTTATGCCCCAAAAACAAGGACACCGACATTTGTAAAAGAAACATTACTAAAGCTTAAATCGTACATCAAACCCCATACACTAGTAGTAGGAGATTTCAACATCCGCTCTCACCAATGGACAGGTTTGCCACACGGAAAATTAACAGAGAAATAAGGGAACTAAGAAACATTATGAGTCAAATAGACTTAATAGATATCTATATAATATTCTACCCTAACACAAAAGAATATACCTTCTTCTCAGCATCCCATGGAACCTTCTCTACAATTGAATACATGCTCAGTCACAAAGCAAAGCTCAACAGATACAAAAAAAAATTGAAATGACCTCCTGTATCTTATTGGACCACCATGGCTTAAAGTCAGATTTTAACAACAACAAAAATTACAGAAGGCCTACAATCTCATGGAAACTGAATAATGTCCAACTGAATCACCAATGGGTCAAGGAAGAAATAAAGAAAGAAATTAAAGACTTCTAGATTCAATGAAAATGAATGTACAACATACCCAAACTTATGGGACACTATGAAAGCAGTGCTAAGAGGAAAATTCATAGCACTAAATGCCCACATAAAGAAGATGTAGAAATCTCACACTAGTGACTTAACAGCACACCTAAAATCTCTAGAACAAAAAGAAGTAAACTCACCCAGGAGGGATATATGCCAGGAAATAATCAAATTGAGAGCTGAAATCAATAAAATAGAAACAAGGAGAACACTCAAAGAATCAATGAAACAAAGAGTTGGTTCTTTGAAAAAAAAAAAAATCAACAAGATAGACAAGCCCTTATCCAAACTAACCAAAAAGCAGAGAGAGAGAGCATCCAAATTAACAAAATCAGAAATGAAAAGGGAGACATAACAACAAGAGAACAAGGAAATCCAGACAATCATCAGGTCATACTTCAAAAACTTGTACTCCACAAAATTGGAAAACCTGAGATAAATGGACAATTTTATGGTTAGAAACCACATACCAAAGTTAAATCAAGACCAGATAAACTATTTAAATAGACCAATAACCCCTAAGGAAATAGAAAGATTTTTTAAAAATCTCCCAACCAAAAAAAAGCCCAGGACCAAATAGTTTTGGTGCAGAATTCTACCAAATTTTCAAAGAAGAGCTAATTCCAATACCCTTAAAAATTGTTCCACACAATAAAAACAGAAGGAACATTACCAAACTCTTTTTATGAGGCTAGAGTGTTGCCGGCGACCTTCTCTCCAGGTTCCACCAAGTCCCGCAGTCCCACAATCCACGTATAAAATAATCACTCAGACGCTTATATTACTTATAAACTGTATGGCCGTGGCAGGCTTCTTGCTAACTGTTCTTATATCTTAAATTAACCAATTTCTATAAATCTATACCTTGCCACGTGGCTGGTGGCTTACTGGCGTCTTTACATGCTGCTTGTCCTGGTGGTGGCTGCAGTGTCTCCTCTCCTTCTTCCTGTTTCCCCAATTCTCCTCTCTCCTTGTCCCGCCTATGCTTCTTGTCTGGTCACTGGCCATCAGTGATTTATTTATATAGAGTGATATCCACATCACTAGAGTTACCCTGATACCCATACCACACAAAGATGCAACAAAGAAAGAGAATTATAAACCAATTTCCCTAATGACCATTGCTGCAAAAATACTCAATAAAATACACATTAAAAAATTATCCACCATGATCAAGTAGGCTTCATTCCAGGGATGCAAGGATGGTTCAACATATGAAAATCTGTTGATGTAATACACCATACAAACAAACTGAAAGGAAAAAAACCACATGGTCATCTCATTAGATGTTGAAAAAGACTTTGACAAAATCTAAAACCCTTTCATGATGAAGGTTCTAGAGAGATCAGGAATACAAGGAACATACCTAAACACAAAAAAGGCAATTTACAGCAAGCCAACAGCCAACATCAAATTAAATGGAAGGAAACTCAAAGCGATTCCACTAAAATCAGGAACAAGACAAGGCTGTCCACTCTCCCCATATTAATTCATTATAGTAGTTCAAAATAGTACTAGCTAGAGCAATAAGACAAAAGGAGATCAAGGGGATACAAATTGGAAAGGAAGAAGTCAAACTTTCACTATTTGTAGATGATATGATAGTATACATAAGTGACACCCAAAATTCTGCCTGGGAACTCCTACAGCTGATAAACTCCTTCAGTAATGTGGCAGGAAACAAGATTACCTCATAAAAACTGACATTTGGACTAATGCAATTGAATTGAAGACCATGACATTAATCCGCACCCCTATATACACCTGATTTTTGACAAAGAAGCCAAAACTGTACAATGGAAAAAAGAAAACATCTTCAAAAAATGGTGCTGGTATAACTAGATATCAACATGTAGAAGATTGCAAATAGATCCATATCTGTCACCATGCACAAAATCCAAGTCCAAGTGGATCAAAGACCTCAACATAAATCCAGTCACACTGAACTTGATAGAAGAGAAGGTAAGAAGTAGTCTTGAATGCATTTGCACAGGAGACCACTCCCCAAATATAACACCAATAGCACAGACATTGAGAGCAACAATTAATAAATAGGACCTCCTGAAACAGAGAAGCTTTTGTAGGGCAAAGGACATGGTTAGTAAGACAAAACAACAGCTTACAGAATGGGAAAGGATCTTCACCAACCCCACATCTGACAGAAGGCTAATCTCCAAAATATATAAAAAATTCAAAAAACTAGACATCAAAATACCAAACAATTCAATTAGAAAAATGGGCTACAGAGCTAAACAAGGAATTCTCAACAGAAGAATCTCAAATGGCTGAAAGATATTTAAGACATTTAAGGAATTGCTCAACAACCTTAGTCATCACGAAAATGCAAATCAAAATGACTCTGAGACACTATCTTATACCTGTCAGAATGGCTAAGATCAAAAACACTGATGACAGCTTCTGTTGCAGAGGATGAGGAGCAAGGGGGAACACTCCTCCACTGTTGGTGGGAATGCACACTTGTACAGCCACTTTGGAAATCAGTGTGGCAGTTTCTCAGAAAATTGGGAATCAATTTACCTCGAGACCCAGCTATACCACTCTTGGGCATATACCTAAGGAATGCTCAATCATACCAAAAGGGCACATGCTCAACTATGTTCATAGCAGCATTATTTGTAATAGATAGAACCTGGAAACAACCTAGATGGCCCTCAACCAAAGAATGGATAAAGGAAATGTGGCACATATACACAATGGTGTACTATTCGGCAGTAAAAAAACAATGATATCATGAAATTTGCAGGCAAATGGATGGAACTAGAAAATATCATCCTGAGTGAGGTAACCCAGACTCAGAAGGACAAACATGGTATGTACTTGGTATAGAAATACATGATAAATATTTTATGTCTCTATAAATTTTAGTTTATTGATACAAATTTAAAGTTAATTTTGTTATACTGTATATATATTTCTACTCTAGTTTAAGGTATTATGTTTATGTAACTCATTTAAATTGTAATGGATAATTAAGAAATACAGATTAATAGTTAATCACCTATGATAATCAAATTCATAGTCATGTTAGTTAAGTTTTCTAGATATACATAAATATATTTCAATTAGGTAGGTAATCCTCAAATACTTCAAAGACCTACAGAATATGGCATTTAAAATATTTTAAGAATTTTGACTTTTTCAACATTGAGACATGTAAGCTCCTGGCAGCACCAGTCTACTTCAGAGAAGATAATGGGCATTGAAGAAACTCATTATGGAGATTGCTTTCTTTGTGGCAAAAGTTAACCACTGAGCAAAAAAAGTGCCCTTGTGTTGACTGATGATAACATGTTGCATAAACTGGACATGCAAGACCCATAGGAAGGTGACCCCTGAACTCTGCAAGGCAAGATGGCCCTTCAGGTTCCTCCTTCACAGAAGAAACTGCCAGACATTCTACAGGACACAGGAAAAATGACTGGGATACTAGACCAATGGGCTGAAGATAGATGCTCCAACATTGCAGAGGAACTTTGAACATCTGTCCTGGCAGGCAGCTGTCTCTGTTATTCTAGATTTTTGGAAGTTGCTTACAATGCTCTTCCTGTTTACTTAGGTAATATTATATCCTTCTGAGGTCTTTGATGTATTTGAAGACTAAATAGTTATAATTTTCCTTGGTTATGATAAAAGATAAATTAGATATAAAATTTTAGACTCACAAATATAAGATAGATAGAATATTTTCTTTGGATTTGCCAAATATAAATAGACTAGATATTATATCTGTAATTCTTGCTTGATAAGTGTTTTGTTATATATAATTTTACTATGTTAAAGTTAAAACTTTCCTTTTTAATTAAACAGAAAAGGGGAGGTGCTGTGGGATGTTTTGTATGCTGTGAATATGTGTTGCTCCAATTGGTTGATAAAATGCTGATTGGCCAGTAGCCAGGCAGGAACTATAGGCGGGATAGGCAGATGAAGAGAATTCTGGGAACAGGAAGGGTGGGAGAGAAGACACCAGCCCCCCATCCAGGGACCAGCATGTAATGGCACAAAGGTAAAGCCACATGTAAAGGAACACATGGTGACATACAGATTAACAGAAATGGGCTGAGTTTAAGTGTAAGAGGTAGTCAAGGGTAGGCCTGAGCTAATGGCTGAGCAGTTTTAATTAATATACGCCTTTGTGTGTTTACTTGGGTCTGAGCAGCTGCAGACCGGGTAGGACACAGGAAAAATTCAGCTACATGTACTCACTCATAAGTGGATACTAGAGGTAAAGCAAAGGATAACCAGACTACAACCCACAGCTCCAGAGAAACTGGCTAACAAAGAGGACCCTAAGAGGGAAACATGTAGCCCAGCACAGGACAACTAGATGAGATCTACATGAGAAAACTGGGGATTGAGGGGGTAAATGGAGGGCAAGGAATGGGGAATGAGAACATAAGGAAATGGGAGGTTCGAGCTAGAACAGGGACAGAGTGGAAGAGCAAGGAAAGAGATACCATGATAAATGAAGACATCACGGGAATAAGGAGAAACAGAGTGCTAGGGAAGTTCCCAGGAATCCATAAGGATGACCCCACCTTAGACTACTGGCAATATTTGAAAGGGTGTCTCAACTGGTCTACTCTGGTAACCAGATTAATGAATACCCTAACTGTCATCATAGGGCCTTCATCCAGTTACTGATGAAAGCAGATTCAGAGATCCATGGCCGGGTGCCAGGCTGAGCTCCAGGGGTTCAATTGATGAGAGAGAGAGAGAGAGAGAGAGAGAGAGAGAGAGAGAGAGAGAGAGAGAGAGAGAGAGAGAGAGAGAGAGAGAGAGAGAAGTGATTCTATAAGCAAGGGACATTGAGATCATGATTGGAAAAAGTACAGAGACAGCCAGCCAAACTAGTGGAAATGCATGAACTTTGGACCAATAGCTGTGGAGCCCCCATGGGACTGGACTAGCCCTCTGGATACGTGAGACAGTTGTTTAGCTTGAACTGTTTGAGGGGGCCCCCAGGCAGTGATATCGGGATCTGTCCCTGATGCATGAGTGGGCTTTTTAGTGCCTAGTGCCTAAGGTGTGACACCTTGTGCAGCCTTGGTGCAGGGGTAGGGGCTTGGACCTGCCTCAACTGAATGTACCAGGCTCTGCTGACTCCCCATGGGAGACCTTGACTTGGAGCAGGTGGGAATGGGAGGAGGGTTTGGGGGGGAAGGCTGGGGGTGGGAAGAAAGTGGGGGAATCTGTGGTTGGTATGTAAAATGAATTGAAGATTTCTTAATAATAAAAAAATGAAAAAAGAATACAACAAATAAAATTGAATTTTATGGACCACTCCGTGTGATGGAACTCACATCTTTCACTGAAGACTATATAGATTATGGGCCTTGGAGAAAAACCTGATACTGTTATTCTGTGGTGGTATTGTGTTCCCCAAAATATTGTGTACTCTAATAAATTTATCTGGGGTCAGAGAACAGACAGCCACTAGATACAAAGGCTAGAAAATGGTGGCACTCACACCTTTAATCCTAGCATTCCAGAGATAGAAATCCCTCTGGATCTCTGTGAGTTCAAGGCCACATTGGAAATAGCCAAGCATGGTGACACACGCCTTTAATCCCAGAAAGCCAGCCTTTAATCCCAGGGAGTGGTGCTAGAAAGCAAAAAGATATATAAGGCGTGAGGACCAGAAACTAGAGGCATTTGGCTGGTTAAGATTTTGGCTGGTTAAGCATTCAGGCTTTTGAGCAGTAATTCAGCTGAGACCCATTCCGGATGAGGACTCAGAGGCCTCCAGTCTGAGGAGACAAGACCAGCTGAGGATCCGGCGAGGTGAGATAGCTGTGGCTTGTTCTGTCTCTCTGATCTACCAGCATGGACCCCAATTACTCACCTCGGGATTTGATTTTATTAATAAGAACTTTTAAAATTCCTGCTACAGTTATTCTGCTAAGGAAACATAGTAATAATCTGGCTTCTAATGACATATTGCTTTACATGTAGACCAGTCATCACTCAACCCACACCAGAGAACTTTTTCTTGCAATAAATGGTAATTAACACAGAGATCCACAAATGGCCAACATGCAATGAGAAACCTTGGAGAACTCAATCCTAAATGGGATGTCTTATCAAACCCTTCATTTGAAGGTTCAGACATCTACTCAGAAGAAGAGGTAGAAAGACTGTAAGAACCAGAAGTAATGGATGACTTTAAGGAAATAGCATCTTTCAGACACAATAGGCTGGTGCATATATGAACTCACAGAGACTATGACAGTACACACAAAACCTGCACAAGTTCAAACTAGACAAAAATACCCAGATGGAGAAGGGGAACTGGGCTCAAAGTCCCATCCCTAACCAAGAAGCTGTTTATAATTTATACCTAATGGGAAAGGGAAAATTTATTTTTCTGTGGTGGAGTGGCACTGGGTATATCAGCTACACTCCAGGGCAGGCTCATACTCAGGAGTGGTTGACCAACAGAAAACAAACTCCATGTATTTTGTGTGTGCCTATTTTTGATAGGATTTGGTGTTTGTTGTCTTTTCAGTCTTGGTTTTATTGGAGTTTGGGAGATTGGGAGGTTTTTGAGAGAAGTAACACAAAGTTGAGTGGATATAGGGAGGTGGGGAAGATCTTGGGGGAGGGGAAGAATATAATTGAAATATATTGTATTAAAAAATATAAAATAATTAAAAAAAACTACAGCAGAAGTCCCGCTATGCCTTACACCAAAAATTCTAAATAGATAAAGCACATGTAAAATTAAACAATAAAAGTTCCTAGAGGAAAATATCATAGAAGATACTTATGGTTAAACAAGGTAAGACTATGAAGTTTTTTAAATCTTCAATATGCAGATCAGGAAAACAGGCTGTATAGAAATAGATAATAATAAATTTTATGTAAATTTAAATTTTTTTACTAAGAAAAAATTTTATTCATTTTACATACCAATCAAAGATCCCCCTCTTCCCTCCTCCTGCCCCTCCAGCCTCCCCTTTCCAACCCACCTCCCATTACCTCCTATAAAAAGGTAAGGCCTCCCATGGAGAGTTACATTTAGAAGAGGCAAGTCCAAGCCTCTCCCCCTGCCTCAAGGCTGTGTAAGGTGTCCCATCATAGGCAGTGGGCTCCAAAAACCTGCTCATGCACCAGGGATGGATTCTGATCCTACACCAGGAGGCCCCTTTAAGCCGATCAAGCTACACAACTGTCTCACTATGCAGAGAGGCCAGCCCAGTCACATGAAGGTTCCACAGCTGTTGATTCAAATTTCACCAGTTCCCACTAGTTTGGTTTTTTCATCTCCTCAGGTTTCCCCATCACACTCTTGATATACTTGCTCATAGAATCCCTCTTCTCCCTCTTTGACTGGATTCCTGGAGCTCTGCCTGGTGTTTGGCTGTGGATCTCTGCATCTGCTTCCATTAGTCACTGGAGAAAAGCTCTGTGATGACAGGATATTCACCAATCTGGTCACTGGGGTAAGCCGGTTCAGTTCAGGCACCCTCTCCACTATTTCTAGTAGTCCAAGCTGGGGTCATCCTTGTGGATTCCTGAGAACTTCCCTAGTACCCGGTTTCTCTCTATCCCCATGATATCTCCCTCTATCAGGAAATAGATGAGATCTCCATGAGTAAACTGGGCATGAGGGGTGGGCAATAGAGGGTAGGGGATAGGGGATGAGAACATAAAGAAACAGGATGGTCGAGCTGGAACAGGCATTGAGTGGGAAAGCAATGAAAGAGATACCATGATAGAGTAAGTTTAAATTTTAAATAACATTATTTTTATTTATTTAGCTGCTGTACAGTTTCATTCATGTGTATAATATTTTCCTTATTGATCTGGAAAAAATAACCTTAATAGAAAAAGGGAAAAATGAAGTAAAACTGGTTGTAAAAGTGTTCATACAATCCATTGAAATTGTATCAATAAAGAAAGATAATTGGTGCTCTTGCTTGAATGACAAAAAAATAAAAAATAAAAAATAAAAATGTTATGCTGTAAAAAAAAGAAAAATGGAAAAATGTTATGAACAAATAACTCACACAAAAAATAAATGAAATGGTTACTAGAAATATTGAAAGAATCTTTTCAAGAAGAAAATTAGAAAGGATCTATAAGAAAATGTATATTTTTACTTAAATCTCAAAAGTGAGACAAGTTATATGCTCATGTTTCTTGCTAAAATACACAGTAGGAAAATTGTTATATAAATTATGGTAGTATAAGATCACATTTGAAAATTTTATATTATTTCATTTATTGTCTCTATCAGAATCCAGGAGATTAAGCACTTCCAATTTCTCAATAGGCACTTAATACATGCTTGTGTAACAAGAAAATGAGTACATTGAGGACTTTCTTTATCTTACTAGGCTGGAAGTGATGGGGAAAGTATCAGAAATTGTCCCTTTTGCCAATGCCTTTTTATGATACTCTGGCTTAAAGGAGTTAAATTTAATGTGACTACTATTGACATGACCAGGTAAGATAAATCAGGATATATTGGATTCTAGTGCTTGATATTGATAGACAACAATATAATGTTGGTATTTGATAGTATTTGATAGAGATATAACTCTTCTTATTCTCAATGATCATAGAAAATCTGAAGAACTGAAGAACTTAGCCCCAGGTACCAATCCTCCATTCTTGGTATATAATAAGGAGTTGAAAACAGACTTCATTAAAAATGAGGAAATTCTAGAGCAGACACTGGCTCCTCCAAGGTACAACATGTTATAGGATATTATTATGCTTATGATAATTTTTGGTCTATTTATTCCAGATTGATTTTTCTCATCTTTAAAATTACACTTATTGATTGATTAATTGATGTGTATGTGTGTGTGTGTGTGCATGTTTTTGTGCACATGCACATGCATGCCATAGCACATGTGTGGAGACTAGAGAAAAACTTGTGGGTGTCGGATATTTCCTTCCATCAATTGGGTCCCAAGGATCAAACTCGAGTCCTCAGATTCAGTGACAAGTACCTGTATACACTGAGCCATCTTACCAGTTCCAGATTGTGGATTCTTGCTAACTCGAAAGTGGTTTGGGAATCTGGGATTACAATAAGACACATACATAAACCTCCTCCTTCAACTTCAAATACATAATAGATAGAATGATCCAAATGATTTTTTAAATTCATAGCATATTTCAAAACAGGAAATTTTCTATAAACTTGAAATAAAGAACTCATGGGATGGGAGTGAGGAGACAGAGTACTAACACTGTATAATTCATGAGTGCTAGTCATCTGGCTTAGGAGAGTATTTTGGACTCCTGTGACCAACAAGTTGAAGAGAAGTATTAATCATCTGCCTAGCACAGACATTTTTGTTCGATAGTCCATCACTCCTGGGGAGACCATTACCCTAACACATAGAATAACTACTTCTAAGTAATCTTACAATATAAATATAATAGGTTTCCCCAGTGGCTTTTCCAAGTATCATTTCTTTTTTATCCCTCATCCATCCCTCTCTATATGAAACTGTCCTCCATATTAATTAGTTTTCTACCATTGTGACAAAATGGCATTACCTAGGCAACTTATTACAGAACATATATAATTGGGCTTACAGTTCAGAGGGTTAGAGTCGATGATGGTAGAGCAAAGGCATAGTGGCAGATTGCATGTTATGACAGCATTATCCAGCATTGAAGAGGGACAGGAGGAAGGCTAGCTGGTTCATGGAGGAACACCATGCTCTTTGGTTGGTATATGTGCATAAAACTGGAGATGTTGGAAGCACCTTGGGAATAGATGACAAAGGAATGTCACAATTGTTGGTGATGTGCAAATGGATGGAATCAGCTTAGGAGAATAAGCAGAGCAAGAAAAGAGAGGGTTCCCCTGTGAAGAAACTTGCAGCATAGAAAGGAATAAGACCCAATGGTACTTTAAGAGAGGATATTTGGAGAGGAAGGGAAGATGATTTTAGGTTTAACAGGACATGAATGTATTCATTAGCTAAGAGGAAAGAGCTAACAGAGGCAAAGAGATAGATTATTCAGGGGTGTATTAGTTAGGGTTCTCTAGAGGAACAGAAGTGACAGAATATATGGGATTTGTTAGCATGGCTTACAGGCTGTAGTCCAACTACTGCAACAATAGCTGTATATCAAAGGAAAGTCCAAGAATCCAGTAGGTTTTAGACCATGAGGCTGGATGCTTCAGCTAACTTTCAGTATATGCCAGAATCCTGGAGGAGTAAGCTCTTGTGCCAGCGAAGGAGTGAATTCACCAGTGAGAGTGAGGACAAGTAGGAAAAAAGCAAAAGCTTCCTTCATCTGTGTCCTTTATATAGGCTGTCAGCAGAAGGTGTGGCCCAGGTTAAAAGTGGATCTGGATTAAAGGTGGGTCTTCCCATTTCAAATGATTTAATAAGAAAAATCCCTCACAGGTGTACTGAGCTGCTTGGGTTTTACCTAATTCCAGATGTAGTCAAATTGACACCAAGAATAGCTATTACAAGTCCACCTCTTGTAAACATGACACACAATCATATCTTCTTATGTAGTGGGTAGCCATTCCAGCTTTGATCTGGAAGTTCCAACCCCCATTGAAGCTTCGGTAACTGTCACGCCTACAAGGCAGGGCCAAGAGAGGAGCCTGAAGACCTGAGATCCAGATGCGCCAGCTCTCTTGTTTGGTTCCTGGACCCTGGACGCTGGAGTTCTCGAAAGAACACCGCCAGACTGTGCTACCCCTTTCCCAGACTCTGTAAACTATCCATTCACTTGTAAGTTACCCCACAAAATAAGCCTCCCTTTTAACTACGTTGAGTGGCCTTAATAATTTCACCAATATTCTTATGTCATGCTTTGTTTTCAAATGAAAACAATATCCAGGTCATAATTACACCTAACATGATATAACTATCCCACGTACAACCACCAACACATTATAAGTTTTAGAATAAGTGGCAATGTCCCTTGAGGGACATTCTTTTGGTATCTCAAAATTTAAATATGATAATCACTGGTATTCTCTTAATTGATGTTACATTACATGATAAGGCAATTGAGGAAAGAAAACACAAATATCTGTGCAAACATATCCTTAACAAAATATGAAAGAAACACTCATGTCCATTCTAATCCTTGTTTCTGCAACTGGTCACATAGCTTTAGTTGGTATTTAGAACTACCTTCCTCTACTACCCCATTCTGTATTTCCTTCACCCTTGGCAAGCACCCCAGCAGGTCTTGGTGTGGTGGTATTCTAATTGTACTGAAATGTGATTTTGATTGTATGTTAATAAATAAAGTTGCCCAGGGGTCAGAGCTATTAGAGCCATAGCAAGAATGTGGCGGTGGTGGCACACACCTTTAATCCCAGCACTTGGTAGAAGATCTAGGTAGATCTCTGTGTGTTCAGGGATAGAGCCAGCATTGGAGACATATGCCTTTAAGACTTGGGGGACTGTACATACAGACAGTGATGAGGCAGTCATGTGTTTGGGTTTACAACCAATGAGAAGGCAGAACAAAAAGACTATGAAAAGACGTACACACAGGAAGTAGCTCACTTTCGGGAAGCTAGGACCACGGCAGGAGGAAGGATGAGATTTTAGCTCTGAGCTCTGACCTCTTGGCTTTCTCTTTTACATTGGTTCTGTGTTTCTTATTTAATAAGACAGTTGGTTACATCTACACCTTGGTTCTTTTCCTGGAGCAGTGACCCATACCTCCATTCCTAAAGGTTCTATGCCCTTTGTCATCCTGCCTGGATTAAACTGTTATATACTGAGTTTTTTTTCTATTTAGCGTGATATTGGTTATGGAGCTGCTGTAAATTGCCTTTATTATGTTATGTCTTTTCTATCTCTAGTCTCTCTAGGACTTTAATAATGAAGGGATTTGGATTTTTGTCAAAGGTCTTTTCTGTGCCTAATGAGATGAACATGCCTTTTATGTACTTGAGTCTACAAGCAAGACATTATACCTGCTTGTTTCCCAACTACTTTCTGAAAATGTATTGCTTTTGTTCCTTGCACCAAATAGGAACATAATCAAGAATCTAAAGCATCGTTGTTATAGGTATATAAGGTTTAAATCCCAGGCCATAATTTCCTCTGAATTTTAGAAACTAAAATATTCTCAGTTTGAGGAAAAATATATTTCTACTGAGAGGTTTCTGAATACCTTAAATTTTCAGTACAATTTAGAAATTTAGAAAATTTCTATTCTTTGTAAAGTCTAGGACACTATGGATCTGTGATACAGTTTGGGAATTATAGTCACCTGCATTCCTTTTTAAGATATCCTCACCTGAGTCCCAAGTACAAGGAATCTTTTGATATGGGCTATAATCTCTTTGCCAAGTTTTCTGCATATATTAAGAATATACAAAAAGAAAGCAAATAAGAGTAAGAATTCTTTTTCAAACTCTATTTTTCTCAGATACTTGCTCATTCTCCCATCATCACTCAACTAAAACAGAATTTTCACAAAAATATAGTGCATTTTAGGGAACAGCCCACTTCCCCCTTCATTTTCTGTTCTGTCCTCTGAAATTCGCTTGCATTGAGTTTTAGTATATTTAGAATCCAAGATTCAATATATTAATTACCAACACAGTTCAAATACAGAATTCATGGCTTTTTGGAACCTACTCCCTCTGCTGGGATGCCTCGCTCACCCTTGATCTAGGGAGGGGAAAACTTGGTTCTGCCTCAACTTGATATGCCATGCTTTGTTGACGCCCATGGGATGCCTTACCCTTTTTGAGGAGTTGATGGAAGGGGTTGAAAGGAGGTGGGGGAGGAAATGGGATGAGAGGAGGGAGGGGAAACTGTGGTTGGTATGTAAAATAAATTTTAAAAGTTAATAATAATATAAAAGAAAAAAAACAAATCGAACATTTGTTGACTAGCTGTGAACTAGCTGAAGAACTATGCCTTTGAAGTTCTTTAAACTGGGGCTGGAGAGATGGCTCAGAGGTTAAGAGCACTGACTGTTCTTCCAGAGGTCCTGAGTTCAATTCCCAAGGACCTAGCATCTCCAATAAACATTCTTGAATAGGTTTGTTTTCCTCTGAGTCATAAAAACATAGTCTCCTCTCTTGGACCTTATGTCCAAGATATTTCACTCACCATTTGAGCTGACTCTGTCTCATCAGGGTATTAGTGGAAAAGAGCTAGTTCAAGCAGCATGTACACCATG